>NC_069503.1:149607679-149907679 GCF_027579735.1 Bombina bombina
CTTATTTACAGTTTCTTTATTATATCCTTTATCTAGGAATTTTTCCATTAGAATCCCAATCTGATTTTCAAAGTCTTGAGGTCTAGAACAATTTTTCTTAATCCTTAGACTCTGGCCAAAAGGGATGTTGTCTTTCCATTGCTAGAGATGACAACTATTGGCATGTACGTAACTATTGGATCCACTTCTTTAAAGTGGGTTTTTGTTTCCACTACATTATTTACCACCATGATTTCCAAATCCAAAAATATGACTGTTTCTACTGTAATTAAAGGTAAATTTTAAACCCCTATCATTAGCATTCATATTATCAAACATCTTTAATAGCTCTAATTCAGACCCTCTCCATATTAGCAGGACATCATCGATGTACCGTCTGTAGAGCACGAGGTTTGCCCCATAGCTACCCTCCTGGAAGAAAGATTCTTCCCAATTGCCAACAAACAGGTTGGCGTAGCTAGGTGCAAACCTCGTGCCCATAGCCGTACCCTCTATCTGTAAAAAGAATTTGTTGTCATGCATAAAATAGTTATTTTTATATAAAGGCTATACTTTTTAATAAAAACTGCTTTTGTTCAGCCTTCATGTCTGGATCGGTACTTAAATATTGATCAATGGCTGAGATCCCTTTCTCATGTCTATTACTGTATATAACGATGTAATGTCCCCGGTGACTATAATAAAGTTTTCTTCCCAGACTAAATTTTCCAAAATATTTAAAACAGCAGTTGAATCCTTAAGATATGAGTCCAGACTTTTTACAAACTTCTGTAGAAAGATGTCCACATATTGTGATAAGTTTGAGGATAATGCCCCTATTCCGGAGATAATTGGTCTGCCGGTGGTTTTTCACATTCTTATGAATTTTGGGAGGAAGTAGAACACCGGGACCCTAGGATGTATCGGGTCCAGGTATTCCACCTCCTTTTCATTCAGTACTCCCAGGTCCCTTCCTTCTTTTAAAGCTTTTTAAGTAATGCTGCAAATTTATTAGTGGGGTTTAGATCTAATTTCTTATAGGTTTTAGTTTCACTTAACAGTCTATTGGCTTCAAATTCGTAATAGCTAGTGTCCATTACTACAATCCCGCCGCCCTTATCGGCGGGCTTGATGGTCACGCTGTTGTTCTTTTTTAGGTTCTCTAAAACTAAAGTGTCCTTTTTTGTCATATTAATTTTTGTAAATCTGGATGGCTGACTATTTCTCAAATCTCTTTAGGGCCATTTTTTCAAAAGTCTCTAGATGACTTCCTTTTGCAGAGACAGATTAAATTTGGATTTGGATTTTAAATTGTTATGGACAAAGTTATCTTCTTTAATTGCCACTCTTTTTGTAGATGCCATTTCTAAAGGACTCTCTATATAGAACCTTTTTAAAGGTCAGATTTCTTACAAACTTTTTAATGTGTATGTGCGTTATGAATTTATTTAATCTAGTACTAGGGCAAAAGGAGAGTCCATAGCTCAGTATTTTAATTTCTTCCTCTTTAGAGTGGTACTACTAATATTGAATACTCATTTGTGTTTATCTCCCTCTTTTGGCTTCGTTTGCTGGAGCCACTCCCTCTTGTTTCCTCTAGAGTCTTTTTTTGTTGTTTCTGTGTCCCCATGTGTTTGTTTTGTTCTGTTCTAGGAGATTTTTTGATGTGCCCTCCCTCAGAGGGCTGTTCACTAAAAAAGGAGTCTCATTACCTTTATGAGGGGTCTCTCTTCTTCATAATTTAAAGGGGTGTATCTATTTCTAACCGGTGTTTCCAATTATCTCTATTTTCCCAAATAGGTCTATTTGGTCTGTTTGGTCTATACGATACATATCGTGTTCCTACGGTAATCATTATTATAATATCCCCTATTGGCCTCTGAGTGATAGTCATTATAACTATCATATGTGTTGGAATTTCTATAATGATAATAGCCATTGTTCTGTATTCTATCATTATTAGAGTGGTCTGATCTCCATGGTCTATTATAATCTCTATTTCTCTAGTTCTATTTCTATAGTTATATTGTCTGGGAAATGTCGGATTATTATTATCCCTTTTTTTATTGTTATAATTCACTACTGTCCACTCATCTTTAGGGACATTGTCTTCCACATTTGTGGTTTTCATTATTAATATCTATCTTTGGTTTTGTATCTCTATCCAATTTTGTTCCATTTGGTTTTTAGGATATCTTTGTTTAGGGTGTCAATTCTTTCAATCATAGCTTTCTGTTTCTGTTGAACTCCATAGTTTTCCTATCTTTTAATTTCTCTTTAATTTCTATTATTTCTTTCTCTAAATCTATCAGAGTGTCCTTTTCTAGATCTCTTTAGAATCTCTATTAGGTCTAGTGAAGTTTTAGATAATACTTGTTCCCATTCTATTTGATAAATCTCTTTGAGGGAAAAGCACATGATTTATTTAAAATTAAACCTTTAGGGATAATTCCTTTTCCAGTATATTTATTTAGAAAGACAATTTCAGTTTTTTGTTTTAGTTCTTTAATTAGGAGTTTTTCTAACTTAATCATAGTCTCTTCCAGACTCTCATATTCAGGACATTGTTACTCTCTTCCTCTTTATGGTCAGATAATTCTTTGTATAATTTGATCCCTAAATTCAAAAATATCCTCCATTCTAGGGGGGAGATGACATAAGTAATGGGGATTAGAGGCAGGGGGGATTAAGTGTGTGCACTAAAAGGAAGATAGGTATATTATACCTCTGATGTAATAATCAGTATATATAAAGGATAAAATACCTGCTGCTAATTAAAAGGGACTTAATGCATAAATACTAAAGAGTGGATTAAAAAGCGCAGGGTAAAAGCACCAAACTCCTGATATACCTAAAATGTCCCTAATTTAGGTGTATAAAAAGGATAAAAATGTGATATTTAACCAGGAGCGCTATAGCTAAAGGTGTGAGATAAATATTTAGACTAGTGAATATAAAAACTACACAATAGCGTGTGAAACTTCAGTATTGATACAAAATGTACAAAATATACTAATAGGATCATAGGCAGATGCTTAGTGATAAAGTGTCAAATGGTTCAGTGATAAAATAATTGTGTGTATTGTGATTATCGAAAAATTAGAAAAGCTAAAAATAAATAGTGACAAGTAAGTGTTATGCAGCAGAATTCTGCTTAAGAAATGAATTTCTGCTTAAGAAATGATATTTAATGTAACATTCATAAATAAAAACACAATGTATAAAAACGGACGTCTCCGTATATAACTAAATAAGCCAATATACCAACAATATTGAAATGTATCTCCTTGTATTCATAGGTGGGGGGATAAAAACAGTCCAAGTTAGGATAATAAGTGATTAGGTGATACAGTCTTACCCCCAAACAATTGCGGCTTTCGATAGAGGGAAAGTGAAAATTACCGCCGTGGCGGAAGTGACGTCACTTGTAGGGGCGCTGGCCTGATTGAGCACTCCGATTGGTTTCTATTGAGATCGCTACTTGGTAACGGCTTCTGTTCTTTTGCTATTTATGCTATCTTTGATAACTATTTATTGACTATTTAACTCAAGCTAGGTCTGTCTCATAGATATACCATACTAATGTGAGGAGGGTCTACCATCTTAACAAAATATACCCCTATACATCACTTTAACCAGTTAAATTTGGTAGAGTCCCTGAGTAACTATGCATAAGCTTAGTGATCCCTTATATCTATAATCTCTGTTTCTTGTAATGAGGCCCTGCTATACCTACTCCTCCCAACTACCAATTCTGAAATGTTCATGGCGATGGTTCCCTTATTATTATTATTATTATTAATATACCAATATAGCTCAATTTAAGGGTTTTATATAAGTTTTTCAGTTTTCACAATGGATCTAAACCCTATAAAAATAGAAAATGGAGATTCCTTAATAGAGATCCACGAGTGGTCTCCATAGTTTCAGTAGTTACCTTCCTTGATTATGTTTATGATTGTATAAGGGGCCCAAGAGTGGTCCTGCTGGCTTTGCTAAAGGTACAGAACTGTCTTGGCAATAACTTTGGTATTAAATTTGTGTTTAGATTGATATATACCCACACTTTATTTAAATAATATAACAACTGTTCATCGAATATGTGGAATCATTTGAATGTAAAATTTTCGACATGTTTACGTTTTTTTTGCCTTTTGTTGAATCTCAATAAAAATATTAAAAAAAAAAAAAAAAAGAATATCTGGTTATGCCCTTTGGACTATGCAATGCCCCGGCTGTCTTTCAGGCTCTGGTGAATGATATCTACCGAGACCTTCTCAACAAATATGTGCTGGTTTATTTGGATGATATCTTGATCTTCTCTTCCTCCATAAAAGAGCAGTAATGTGCAATAAGTCCTTTCTCATTTACACAATAACTACCTTTTTGCTAAATTATCCAAATGTGAGTTTGAAAGACAAGAGATCTCATTTTTAGGCTATTTCATAACTAAAGATGGATTTGCCATGAATCCCAATAAATTACAGGGCAATTGCTGATTGGCCTCAGCCCACCACAGTCAGTGGAATCCAGCGCTTCATTGGCTTTGTCAATTATTACAGGAAGTTTATTAAAGATTTTTCACAAATTATTGCCCCAATAACTGCTTTATACCCGAAAAGGGGGCTAAGTGCAACATTTGGCCTGAACCTGCTCTCAAGGCCTTTGAAACGTTAAAAAATGCCTTTTGTTCTGCTCCTATTCTTGCTCACCCAGACACTTCTTTACAGTTTGCCATGGAAGTGGATGCTTCAGATGTTTGGTGCTGGGGCAGTACTTTGCCAACGTAATCCACAGACTGGAAAAACTCATCCTGTAGCTTTCTATTCCAAGAGCTTCTCTTCAGCAGAGTCACACTATGATGTGGGAGAGTGGGCTCTCTCTGAATGGAGACATTTACTAAAGGGTACCATATACCTAGTTGTTATCCTTACTGACCATAAGAACTTGACATACCTTGAAACTGCTAAACAATCAAATTCACGACAGGCCTGCTGGGCAAAGTTTTTCTCCCACTTCAACTACATTGTGTCTTACATTCCTGGATTTAAGAACACTAAAGCTGATGCCTTATCTAGGCAGTTCACTCCAGATACCTCACTATCTGAAGCTCCTCAATCTATTATTCCAGCAGAACAGATTATTGGACAACTTTACACATCTTTCCTTAAGCGTTTGCAAGCAGCCCAATTCAAGATTCCTGTTTCCCTTTCAGTTCCACCACAGAAATACTTTGTCCCTGGTTCTCTTCACAAGAGTCTATTATCTTGGGCCCATGATAATAAGAGTTCTGGCCATCCCGGAGTACTACGCACTACTCAACAACTCCAGTCACATGTATGGTGGCCGTACCTTCAAAAAGATGTCAAAGAATATGTTTCCTCCTGTGCTACTTTTGCTGCAATGAAGGTACCCATAAGGTTGCCTTATGGTCTCCTGCAAACCTCTCACAGTGCCTTAACAACCTTGGACACATTTTAATCTTGGAACTGGCTTTTGACAATGCTTTGCTTTAAAGGATTCCAAAACTTTTGTTTTTTGTTCATACCTGGACCACAAATTTCATAATACAAACATTTATTTATTATAAATAACCTACTTTTAAACTCCAAGGATGTTTCCTGACATAATAAAATTAAACTTTAATTTTCGATGATGATGTCATCAATCCCCACCCTCCAATATGGGTTGTGCAGGATAAGAATACATTTCCAATCGGATTGCGCTATCATGCATATAATTAAGTGACAATTTCGTCACCATGTGCATGCGTACTGTGATCCCTAAACTCACGCATGCGTACTGCGACCCATGATCGTCCAAATCGTAAACAAAATAAATGTTTCATTAATTATTTGTTTGTAATTAATGTAAATAGGGTATTAATGCTCGTTATTTGTAGGGAGATTCTAACAGCGCACCGCTCTTACCTGCTCTGTACAGCTCCGTCATCCACTCTGCTATCGATACAGTGGGTCTGCTAGTTTGCTGAGAGTAACGTAAAGGTAGATTCAGCATATCGCGCATGCGCATCATCCGCTCTGCTATTGATACAGTGGGTCTGCGCATGCGCTTCACGGCAATAAGTCGCCATTTGTATAACCTGGGTTATCGGTCGGGATTAGACGATGCAAAAGCATAGCCGACGGTGGGTTTGGAAATAGTTTAATTTTACTAATAGGATTTCTACTAAACTGTAGTTATTTGAAACAGAATGTACATTACAAAATGATGTAAAATGTATACATTTTGCAATTGCATATAACTTTTTTTGTGGGTTTAGTGTCCCTTTAACCCCTTGTACTTCGGTAGATTGTTTGCTTTACTGTTGCTGACCTGGATTGTCTTTGACTACGCTCAAGTCTGACCCCTAGTGACTGTTTCCTGAACTACCGGATAATCACTAGCTTTATCTAGTACTATACAGTCCGGACTGCATCCAGAGCTTCAGGCTGGTTGTTATTCCTATCTCCACCTTAATCTCTGGGTTACTCCGTACCGTACCTATACTTCGTATAGGTATTGTATTTTACTGCCTGTCTCTGACACTGAGGCAGGCGTGACAGGTGAGTTTAATTACAAATTACAAGAGCATCACAAACTTGGAATGCAATTATTTCTTACAAGATTGAGAAGGTGCCAATAATTTTGCGTTGAATGTGTCAGATTTGGCTTTTTTTCCTCTGCTTTTTTTGTGTCATACCAATAAAAACAAAATAAATAAACATGAAAATGCCTAAATATATGTAATTGCAACCATTTTCTGGGCGTAGTGGTGCATTATCTGACAGAAATGTAGGGGTGCTGATATTTTTGGCCTTGACTGTATATACAGATGGTCATTGGCTCACCAATGTGTTCAGCTAGAAAACCAGTAGTGCATTGCTGGCCCTTCAACAAATGATACCAAGAAAATGAAGCAAATTTGATAGAAGTAAACTGGAAAGTTGTTTAAAATTGTATGTTCTACCTAAATCATGAAAGAAAACTTTTGAGTTTAATGTCCCTTTAAATGGGCTACTCGCTTTGAATTTTGAGACAACAAATGCAAAAAATATAGCAAAATTATTGATTTTATTTGCATTCATTGCACTTCAAATGCTACTTCTTACAGCTTTTTGAGAAGAAACATTAAATCATCAAAGGTGTTTTTGAATAGTTTGATGCCATAAAAGAATGTGTAAAGTACAATAACCTCATAGTACTATGCAATTTCCCAAACGCCACCTCTCCCACTCCATTCTATTCTCAGATCTACATCAGCTGCTCCGCTCTGCTAGTCTCTACACTGGCTCTCCATACAATTAAAAGCATTTAAAGGGACAGTCTACACCAGCATTTTTATTGTTTTAAAGATAGATAATCCCTTTATTACCCATTCCCCAGTTTTGCATAACCAACACAGTTATATTAATATACTTTTTACCTCTGTGATTATCTTGTATCTAAGCCTCTGCAAACTTCCCCTTTATTTCAGTTCTTTTGACAGACTTGCAGTTTAGCCAATCAGTGTCTGCTCCCAGATAACTTCACGTGCATGAGCACAGTGTTATCTATATGAAATACGTGAACTAACACCCTCTAGTGTTGAAAAACTTTTAAAATGCATTCTGAAAAGAGGTGGCCTTCAAGGTCTAAGAAATTAGCATATGAACCTCCTAGTTAAACTTTCAACTAAGAATACCAAGAGAACAAAGCAAAATTGGTGATGAAAGTAAATTGGAAAATTGTTTAAAATTACATGCTCTATCTGAATCATGAAAGTTTATTTTGGCCTAGACTGTCCCTTTAACCCTAACCTATAAAGCAATCAACAGCCTCACTCCCAACTATTTTTCCTCTCTCATCTCCAAATACTCCCTGACCCATCCTCTTTGATCAACCTCTGACCTACTTCTCTCTATTCCTATTATTTCTACGTCCCTCTCCCATCTCTAACACTTCTCACACACTGCTCCTGTCCTCTGGAACTCTTTACCCCGCTCCATAAGATGGTCTCCAACCTTGTATAGCTCCTTGAAAACCTCTGTTTTTCATCCTACCCAAAATAATTATTGAACTGCCTTGACTCACTGCGCAACTACAATCCATGTGACAAGCTATCTCAAACCTTAGTCTCTGCATCCTCAACCTGTAGCTGGGCCCTCCTCCTCCTGTAATAATGTTAAGTTTATTCTATTATGTATTTGTATCTTATCTCAAATCCTTGTCATTATATATCCCTATATCCCTATCTCAGTGCTACAGAATTTTGGGGTGCTATACAAATAAATAATAATAATAAAAATAATAACTAACAAGCTTGTCCAAATAAAAGGCCCTGGGCAATTAATGTGGTTCCCTATTGTTATTTATTTAACCCCCATTTCACCATCCCACCCTACTGCACACAAAGTACAATGACTCTATTCTGTTATATTCATGGGTATTCAATGTGTACATTTCTTGTTGTTGTTGTTGTTGTTGTTGTTGTTAATGAGATGCAATTAAAACAAATGTTATTAAAATATTTTCTCAAATGTTACATTGGCATGTTTTAAAAGAATACAAAGAGTTCTATTTTCTTTCCTGGGGCCCTTGCTTTAGATATTATGCCCTACAGTTTCCAGTTTTACCCGATTTAAAGCGGTTGTGATGGCAGGATACATAGGAGAGCTGTTGGGTTCCTAAGATTTGGGGGCACTTCACAGCATCATAAATACCCTCTTCTTCATGCTTTCCAGCAATTCTGGATCACAAAGTCAGTTCTTTCATCATCTAGGAATCATTGGGTCTGTCCTTCAAATAGTAGCTGTTTGCAGTTCAAGAATATTTGTGTCTTCCCAAAATCATATACATAGGTCAATCCTGATGTTTCCCAGGGGATGCAGAATTCTTAAACTGTCACCGGAATTCTAACATTATCCTTTCTAAGATCTTGCTAGACGTACTGATACACATAAAAAGAAAGAAAGAAGACAGGGCATATTGTGGAAAAGACTTCAGAAAAAAGGTCAGTATCATAAATCAGGAAATAATAAAATATATAACAATATAGTAGCAATTTAATTTTATGAGGTGCTACTTTTTAGGTTACTGAGTGGAAATTTCTTAGGTTTGTTGTTTAAGTGCCTTCAGCAGATTTCTATAGTTACCAGTGGGGATTTAAAGTGAAGGTACATTTAAATGTAAGTCTAATGAGATTTTAAATAAAAAAGTTAAAGTCATCAACTTATAGTTAAGATACTGTATAATTTTTTTAATGTAATCATGTTTTTCTAAAAGCTCGCTCTGGCTGCCCCTTTAAAACTCCTTTTTTTTCTTGATTTGAAGTCTTTTTCCATTTTAGCCAATTGTTGGTCTAGCCCAGTGATAGTAAATCTCTTTTCACTCGTATTACAAGTTGAAAGTAAACGCGATTGCTTGAGTGCAATTGAAGTTAAAGGGAAAGAATTTTTGTTGTTTTAAAAGATAGATAATCCCTTTATTACCCATTCCCCAGTTTTGCGCAACCAACACCGTTATATTAATGCCTCTGTGATTACCTTGTATCTAAGCATCTTCTGCCAGCCCCCTGATCACATGACTGTGACTGTTTATTATCTATTGACTTGCATTTAGTACTGTGTTGTACTAAATCTTAAATAACCCCCTGTGCCTGAACACAGTGTTATCTATATGGCCCACATGAACTAACAAGTTGTTGTTGTGAAAAGCAAATAAAAAAGCATGTGATAAGAGGCAGCCTTCAAGGGCTTAGAAATTAGCATATGAGCCTTTCTAGGTTTAGTTTCAACTTAGAATACCAAGAGAACAAAGCAAATTTGATGATAAAAGTAAAATGGAAAGTTGAGTAAAATTACAAGTCCTTTCTGAATAATGAAAGTTTAATTTTGACTAAACTGTCCTTTTTACATGCGTCGGGTTAGGGAGACCCCAGAGCTCTGGTAACTGTTTCGCAGAACAAAAAAGTGTCACAAAACACATAGAAAATACATTACAGAGTACAGTTACACTCATAATAACATCATCTAATTAAAATTATTCTGCACACATATATGAGGACATATTTTCATGTGTACAACTATTTATGACAGGATAACCACTCTACATCTTTTCTAAGGGGTATATTTATTAAAGTGCGGATGGACATGATATGATGTAGCGTATCATATCCGCCGCACAACGATAAATGCCGACAGCATACGCTCTCGGCTTTTATCATTGCACCAGCAGTTCTTGTGAACTGCTGGCGCAATGCCGCCCCCTGCAGCAGGTGGTGTCAATCGTATTCGAGCAGGTTGATTTCTGTCCTCCGCCTCAAAGCAGACAGACAAGTTATGGAGCAGCGGTCTTTAGACCACTGCTTTATAACTTCACGGGACATCAAGCTCTGTAAGGAGCTTGATAAATTGACCCCTAGGCCATTGGGCTATTTTCATAGGCACTCATTAGGCTGCCGAGGGGTCTTGTTTTTCAGGTGAGATTATGTACTGAAACTTATTTATGCCAACGAGGGGTTGACCATGGGTAAACAACTTGATCCCACTATTTCATACTCTATAAAATGTATTAATTTGGTTGATAATGCACTTAGAAGGAATTGTGACAAAAAAAGAAACAGAATTCCTTACTTCACACAAACTGAGCTTGGCATTTTATTATAATCTTCCCAAAATTCATAAATCCAAATTGTATCCTCCTGTAGACCGATTATATCAGGGATAAACTCCATTATGAGTAATTCCTCTAGATATGTTGATGTTTTCCTGCAGAAGCATGTGATTGGTTAAAAATTAAAGACTCTACTGGTTTAGGAAGTTTAAAGAATCCAAAACTTAATAACAATAGAATAGAAAAAGTACCCAATGGGGTAGATTTATCAAGTTCTGGCCGGACATGATATGCTGTAGCAGATCATGTCTGCCCCACATCGCTAAATGCCGACAGCATACACTGTCAGCATTTTACATTGCACAAGCATTTCTGGTGAAAAGCTTGTGCAATGTCGCCCCCTGCACATTCGTGGACAATCAGCCGCTAGCAGGGGGTGTCAATCATCCCGATCGTATCTGATCGGGATGATTGCTGTCCATCACCTCAAAGGTGGCAGATGAGTTAAGGAGCACCGGTCTTACGACCGATGCTTCTTAACTTTTGTTTCCTGCAAACCTGAAACAGCTGCATCCACAGCATAATAAATCTACCCCTATGTCTGGATTACTTGTGATGCTATTTCACTGTATTCAAACATAAAACATAGGCCTAGATTTAGAGTTGGGCGGTAGCCGTCAAAAACAGCGTTAGAGGCTCCTAACGCTGGTTTTTACCGCCCTCTGGTATTTGGAGTCAGTCAGGAAAGGGTCTAACGCTCACTTTCAAGCCGCAACTTTTCCATACCACAGATCCCCCTACGCCATTTGCGTATCCTATCTTTTCAATGGGATCTTCCTAACGCCGGTATTTAGAGTCTTGGCTGAAGTGAGCGAGCTCAATCCAATCAGCCAATCGGATTGAACTTGACTCTGATTGGCTGATTCCATCAGCCAATCAGAATTTTCCTACCTTAATTCCGATTGGCTGATAGAATCCTATCAGCAAATCGGAAATCGAGGGACGCCATCTTGGATGACGTCCCTTAAAGGAACCTTCATTCTTCATTTGGACATCGGAAGAAGAGGATGGATCCGCGTCGGAGGTCTTCAAGATGGAGCCGTTCGTCATCGGATGAAGATAGAAGATGCCGCTTGGGTCAAGATGGTTGCCGGTCCAGATCTCCTCTTCTTCCCGGATAGGATGAAGACTTTGGAGCCTCTTCTGGACCTCTTCAGCCGCCGCTTGATAGAAGACTTCAGCCGGATTATGTATCGCCAGCCCCCACTTGGGCTTGGATGAAGACTTCGGAGGCTTGGATGAAGACTTCGGAGGACGGATCGGTGAACCTGGTATGGTGAAGATAAGGTAGGAAGATCTTCAGGGGCTTAGTGTTAGGTTCATTTAAGGGGGGTTTGGGTTAAATTAGGGGTATGTGGGTGGTGGGTTGTAATGTTGGGGGGGGGTATTGTATGGTTTTTTTTTACAGGCAAAAGAGCTGAATTATTTGGGGCATGCCCCGCAAATGGCCCTTTTCAGGGCTGGTAAGGTAAAAGAGCTTTGAACTTTTTTAATTTAGAATAGGGTAGGGCATTTTTTTATTTTGGGGGTCTTTGTTATTTTATTAGGGGGCTTAGAGTAGGTGTAATTAGTTTAAAATTGTTGTAATATTTTTCTAATGTTTGTAAATATTTTTTTATTTTTTGTAACTTAGATCTTTTTTATTTTTTGTACTTTAGTTAGTTTATTTAAATGTATTTATTTGTAGGTATTGTATTTAATTAATTTATTGATAGTGTAGTGTTAGGTTTAATTGTAGGTAATTGTAGGTATTTTATTTAATTAATTTATTGATAGTGTAGTGTTAGGTTTAATTGTAGGTAATTGTACGTATTTTATTTAATTAATTTATTGATAGTGTAGTGTTAGGTTTAATTGTAACTTAGGTTAGGATTTATTTTACAGGTAATTTTGTAATTATTTTAACTATTTTAGCTATTAAATAGTTCTTAACTATTTAATAGCTATTGTACCTGGTTAAAATAAATACAAAGTTGCCTGTAAAATAAATATTAATCCTAAAATAGCTACATTATAATTATTCGTTATATTGTAGCTATATTAGGGTTTATTTTACAGGTAAGTATTTAGCTTTAAATAGGAATAATTTATTTAATAAGAGTTAATTTATTTCGTTAGATTTAAATTATATTTAATTTAGGGGGGTGTTAGTGTTAGGGTTAGACTTAGCTTTAGGGGTTAATCCATTTATTATAGTAGCGGCGAGATCCGGTCGGCAGATTAGGGGTTAATAATGGAAGTTAGGTGTCGGTGATGTTAGGGAGGGCAGATTAGGGGTTAATACTATTTCTTATAGGGTTAGTGAGGCGGAAGTGAGGCGGATTAGGGGTTAATAACTTTATTATAGTAGCGGTGAGATGCGGTCGGCAGATTAGGGGTTAATTATTGTAGGTAGCTGGCGGCGACGTTGTGGGGGGCAGATTAGGGGTTAATAAATATAATATAGGGGTCGGCGGTGTTAGGGGCAGCAGATTAGGGGTACATAGGGATAATGTAGGTGGCGGCAGTGTACGGAGCGGCAGATTAGGGGTTAAAAATAATATGCAGGGGTCAGCGATAGCGGGTCGGCAGATTAGGGGTTAATAAGTGTAAGGTTAGGGGTGTTTAGACTCGGGGTACATGTTAGGGTGTTAGGTGCAGACGTAGGAAGTGTTTCCCCATAGGAAACAATGGGGCCGCGTTAGGAGCTGAACGCTGCTTTTTTGCAGGTGTTAGGTTTTTTTTCAGCTCAAACAGCCCCATTGTTTCCTATGGGGGAATCGTGCACGAGCACGTTTTTGAAGCTGGCCGCGTCCGTAAGCAGCGCTGGTATCGAGAGTTGCAGTTGCGGTAAATATGCTATACGCTCCTTTTTTGGAGCCTAACGCAGCCCTTCTGTGAACTCTAAATACCAGCGGTATTTAAAAGGTGCGGCCAGAAACGCACCCCTTTGGCCGCAAAACTCTAAATCTAGGCGATAGTTTGGGAATATATTTTGAGGCAAGATTATTTTATACCTTTAAAACAGACAACATTCCTTTTGATTGATCCTTTTTTTGATTTTGTTTATTTTTAAAAACCATTATTTTCTTTAGACACTTTATTTACAAATATTAGGAATGGCCATAGGTACCAGGTTTGCCCCTAGCTACGCAAACTTCTTTATGATTTGTTTGAGGATAGTTTTATCTATAACAGTGGCTATTTTGTGAACCTGCAGTATTATGGCCGATTTAAAGATGATTTGATTTTCATTTGGGATGACAAACAGAGAATGCTCATTATTTAAATACTAATACAATAGCAATAAAATTAACTGGTAAAATTAGTACCACACACATAGAATTTTTGGACCTTATTTTGGGATGGAAATATAAGAAGTTTTAAAATATGCCCATGGAGGTGACAGATTTTGATGCATTTCTAATAAAGTCTTTGGTTTTACTTTTGCACACAGCCTTATTGCAGCCTTTTTTCATGTTTTGCTGTACTTTGCGGATTATCCGCCGCTTTTGGCCGCCACCACGCCATCACAGTGCGCCTGATAGGTAAACCCCTATCACGTGATCGCACTTTCTGTTGGAGCGATCACGCAATCAAGCACTTAATTCAAATCTGTCGACTCAAATAGTTATTTGTGGTATGACAGTTGTCACAATAAATGCTGGAAGGATAATATTTCTTTCAGCCAATTTAGGCTTATAAGACGCAATTGCACAAATATCACCGATTTTGATTTACAATCTAATATTTTAAAGGAATTTTTAGAAATAAGGGATATCCAGCTGATTTAATAGAACATGGATACCTATCTCTAGGGGTTCTTTTTCATTAAATCCACCAAATGAGTATATGGTTCTCAAGTAACCATTTTCCCGCCAATAAGAGGCATACTTACTAAGATTGAAACGAAAAGGGTTAAATGGAACAGGTATAAAAAGAGGACAAAGAGAGCTATTGGTCATCTTGATAAAGGCTTTTTGGAAGCCGATATGCGTGGATGCTGCCAACTAGCTCAGACTGAAAACTACTGTTTAAAAGCTCCCAGGACCGCTGCATCTAAGCCTGCCGTGCACAGACTCAGTGTGCGGAGGAAGCTGGAGGAATAGCGAGAGGAGTTGAGAAGACCAGGAACCAACCATTTAAGTGCGCGCACTTTTCAAAGGTAAAACCTAACATCACTGGTCCACTAGACCCATGTGACAAAACAGCTAAATCGAGGACAGATCAAAACGATAACAGACGCTGTTCGAAGCAAGGTAAACCTTTGGACCTCCAAAAAGAAATTAAGGTACTGTGGAAAACTGAATCACTTACCCATAACCAATATTAACATCAGGAGTATTAAGACACATTATAACAATAAGAAATAAGAAGATATTCGAGTCTGTTTTCTACCCAAGACTGAAGTACTGATATATATTGACTGTTAACTATATAAGCTATAACCAAAATACAGAACAAAGCTAACGCATCAGATATCAGTTCTTTGCAACAAATGTTTCTCTATACGACCAAACGTCTGATTCAATAAGCCAATTTGTGAATTAAGTTTGTATCTAACTCTTTATAGTAAGCGCTAATGAAAGGTACTTTTTTAAGCCATATCTAGGCAATTTTGAAGCAATTTTTAAGCTTATTTTAAGACACTTTTTAAGACACCAGTGTTTTTATTTTTATTTTATTTTTCAAAATACTGAATTGTCTTCAATATTTTTTGTAAGATATACTTATGATTAAATAAATTATTGTCCTTGCAATTTGATCTATAATTATTATTATTATTTTTATTTTTCCTGAAATTTTGTGCTAAATTAATACATAGCCATCTGTTCTAAAACGGAAAAAAATACTGAACTACAAGTGATCACTTTATTTAAGAATAGTTCAAATTTAGATGGAATTTTATATACAGTTACTATTTAAGCTATCTATGCTTTAGAGTATCTAAATAATAACTCATTTACTTTTTTTAGGAACACAAATGAGGAACTTTTAGGAACACAAATGAGTTCATAACGCTAAGAGCACTTGCACCTTTAGAACGCACTTTTAAACACATGTGGAACAATAAAAAGCATACGGCTAGATTACGAGTTTTGCGTTAGAGGCTATGCGGTGCTAACGAGCAGTTTATGCTCACCGCTCACGTACAGACAGCGCTGGTATTACAGGTTTTTACAAACCAGACAAGAAGTGAGCGTTGAGCAAAATTTCGCTCATTACCGCACTCCAATACCGAACCCTACATTATATTTATTAACCCCTACTCTGCCGCCCCCAATGTCGCCGCCACCTATCTACACTTATTAACCCCTAATCTGCCGTCCCCAACGTCGCCGCCACTATAATAAACATATTAACCCCTAAATCGCCACACTCCTGCCTCGCAAACATAAGTTAAATATTATTAACCCCTAATCTGCCGGCCCTAGCATTGCCGCCACCTACCTACATTTATTAACCCCTAATCTGCCACCCCCAATGTCGCCACCACTATACTAAATGTATTAATCCCTAAACCTAAGTATAACCCTAACCCTAACACCCCCTAACTTAAATATAATTAAAAGAAATCTAAATAAAAATTCCTATCATTAACTAAATAATTCCTATTTAAAACTAAATACTTTCCTATAAAATAAACCCTAAGCTAGCTACAATATAACTAATAGTTACATTGTAGCTATCTTAGGGTTTATTTTTATTTTACAGGCAAGTTTGTATTTATTTTAACTAGGTAGAATAGTTATTAAATATTTATTAACTATTTAATAACTACCTAGCTAAAATAAATACAAAGTTACCTGTAAAATAAAACCTAACCTAAGTTACAATTACACCTAACACTACACTATAATTAAATTATTTTGCTAAATTAAAAACAATTAAATACATTTATCTAAAGTACAACCCCCCCCACTAAATTACAGAAAATAATAAACAAATTACAAGATTTTTAAACTAATTACACCTAATCTAATCCCCCTAACAAAATAAAAAAGCCCCCCAAAATAAAAAAGCCCTACCCTACACTAAATTACAAATAGCCCTTAAAAGGGCCTTTTGCGGGGCATTGCCCCAAAGTAATCAGCTCTTTTACCTGTAAAACAAAATACAAATCTCCCAACATTAAAACCCACCACCCACATAACCAACCCTACTCTAAAACCCACCCAATACCCCCTTAAAAAAAACTAACACTAACCCCTTGAAGATCACCTTACCGGGAGACGTCTTCATCCAACCGGGCCGAAGTCCTCAACGAAGCCGGAGAAGTCTTCATCCAAGCCGGGGGAAGTGGTCCTCTAGACTGGCAGAAGTCTTCATCCAGACGGCATCTTCTATCTTCATCCATCCGGCGCGGAGCGGGTCCATCTTCAAGACAACCGACGCGGAGCATCCTCTTCATCTGACGGCTAACACAGAATGAAGGTACCTTTAAGTGACGTCATCCAAGATGGCGTCACTTCAATTCTGATTGGCTGATAGAATTCTATCAGCCAATTGGAATTAAGGTAGAAAAAATCCTATTGGCTGATGCAATCAGCCAATAGGATTGAACTTCAATCCTATTGGCTGATCCAATCAGCCAATAGGATTTTTTCTACCTTAATTCCGATTGGCTGATAGAATTCTATCAGCCAATCGGAATTGAAGGGATGCCATCTTGGATGACATCACTTAAAGGTACCTTCATTCTGTGTTAGCCGTCGGATGAAGAGGATGCTCCGCGTCGGATGTCTTGAAGATGGACCCACTCCGCGCCGGATGGATGAAGATAGAAGATGCCGTCTGGATGAAGACTTCTGCCCGTCTGGAGGACCACTTCGCCCGGCTTGGATGAAGACTTCAAGGGGTTAGTGTTAGGTTTTTTTAAGGGGGTATTGGGTGGGTTTTAGAGTAGGGTTGGTTGTGTGGGTGGTGGGTTTTAATGTTGGGGGGATTTGTATTTTTTTTTACAGGTAAAAGAGCTGATTACTTTGGGGCAATGCCCCGCAAAAGGCCCTTTTAAGGGCTATTTGTAATTTAGTGTATGGAAGGGCTTTTTTATTTTGGGGGGCTTTTTTATTTTGTTAGGGGGATTAGAATAGGTGTAATTAGTTTAAAAATCTTGTAATTTGTTTATTATTTTCTGTAATTTAGTGTTTTTTTTGTACTTTAGATAATTTTATTTAATTGTATTTAATTGTATTTAATTGTATTTAATTTAGGGAATTAATTTAATTATAGTGTAGTGTTAGGTGTAATTGCAACTTAGGTTAGGTTTTATTTTACAGGTATTTTTGTATTTATTTTAGCTAGGTAGTTATTAAATAGTTAATAACTATTAAATAACTATTGTACCTAGTTAAAATAAATACAAACTTGCCTGTAAAATAAAAATAAACCCTAAGCTAGATAAAATGTAACTATTAGTTATATTGTAGCTAGCTTAGGGTTTATTATACAGGTAAGTATTTAGTTTTAAATAGGAATAATTTAGTCAATGATAGGAATTTTATTTAGATTTATTGTAATTATATTTAAGTTAGGGGAGCTTAGGGTTAGACTTAGATTTAGGGGTTAATACATTTATAGGCTGACCATATTTCCTTGAGACAAAAACGGGACATTGAGATGTCAAAAACGGGACAGGGTTAATATTCTTTATTTATAGGAAAAAAATTATGATTTTAACAAAAGTTAACTTTTATGACATGAATATAAACTATTGAGCCAACAATTATTCTTCTGTTATTTTTCTCACTATCTCCACTATCATAAAGTATTCAAATTTATCATACAATTTTACATTTGCCAAACAAAAACATGCTTTAAAAAAGTACGTTTTCACCATAACGTCTAAATACCGATCCCCAGTGTTGTCACAATGTCTAATGTGTATATTTTTAATCACATGCCCATTAGCTAACTCAATGTTTCCAAATTATCCTCTATGCTGTCAAGGCAAATTCCCTCAAAATATTAACTGATTTTTGGTAAAGGCAGGGTAAAAGTGTAGCCTCTGAACAGGCGTTTGGAAGATCTGGATTGATTAGTAGAATAGTAGTTGTAGATTTTAGCTGAGTTGTCCAAAAATGTTACATGAAAGAACAGAAAAATGTGGAAATAATTACTTGATTGATACTGATAACTGTACAACATAATTAGCATGCTGTTGCACTGTAGCAGCATAATTTTATAATGTTAAATTGATTGACAGGCACACAGGTCAGACTCTTACCGTGCACATCTCTTGCAGAAGTTGATCTATTGAATTATCTCTCTGATGTCAGAACTGATGATGGCAGAGGCAGATGATCTTTAGATCGATGACAGATCTAGTCCGACTCCTAACTCCTAGAAGACCTTGCTTGGCGGCTAGCTAGTAGTTCTAACTATCCTCCCTCTTGTGACCTCGTCTCAAAGTCTCTCTCCTCAGCTCAGTCTGACAGCTCTCGACTGACCTGCCACTTTCTATCACGCCCCTAATTTTGAGCGCAGGCGGCATAAACGCGGTGTGGATAATGTGGACACGGCCACCCAACCCTGCAGTGAAAAACAAACTGCCCTCCCTGCTGGCGGGGACTTTAACATTTTTTAGTAGTGATGTGTGCGGTGTGTGCTAAAAAATGAGACTGGTGCTGGTCTCAATCAGATAAACTAAAAAACTGGACAAAATGTACATTATTAGAAAAACGACGGGATGGGGAAAAAAACATAAAATAACGGTACTGTCCCTTTCAAAACGGGACGTATGGTCAGCCTATACATTTAGTATAGTGCGGGCGACGTTGGGGGCGGCAGATTAGGGGTTAATAAATGTCGGTAGGTGTTGGCGATGTTAGGGACGGTAGATTAGGGGTTAATAATATTTAACTAATGTTTGCAAGGCGGGAGTGCGGCGGTTTAGGGGTTATTATATTTATTATAGTGGCGGCGATGTCCGGTTCGGCAGATTAGGGGTTAAAAATTTACTTTTAGTGTTTGCGATGCGGGAGGGCCTCGGTGTAGGGGTTAACAGGTGGTTTATGGGTGTTAGTGTACTTTTTAGCACTTTAGTTAAGAGTTTTATGCTACTGCGTTATAGTGTAAAACTCTTAACTACTGACTTTAAAATGCGGTACCAGTCTTTACAGGAGAGGGTCTACCGCTCACTTTTTGTCAGACTCGTAATACCGGCGCTATGCAAGTCCCATTGAAAATATAGGATACGCAATTTACGTAAGTGGATTTGCAGTATTTCCAAGTCTGGCCAAAAAAAGTGAGCGGTACACCTGTACCTGCAAGACTCGTAATACCAGCGGGCGTTAAAAAGCAGCGTTAGGACCGGCCAACGCTGCTTTTTAAGCCTAACGTAAAACTCGCAATCTAGCCATTAGTTAATAATCGCTTAAAGGGATATTCTAGTCAAAATATAAATGCACACAGATTAATTACATCTTTGAATAGAAACATATTTGCAATATTTATGTATTAGCAAAAATGCTTCTAGTAAAAGTTATCACTGTTTTAGTGCTAACATTTGTCTGCACGTGCATGTGAAGCATAGCTAGATATTGTTACTGCACCCACATTTTAAATATTGCAGCTGCTCAGATAATCAGTGGGGCTTGTATCATGTCAGCAATAAACAAATTGAGTCATTACCAGATGTTAAAATCACCTTAGGCTCTCTGAGCAAGTGCTGTATTTAAAATGCTGGTGCACAGTGCATACATAAATACACTTTTGAAACACCTATAGCTTTTATTAGAAGCATTTTTGCTAATGCATGTATATTACAAAATTGCTTCTGTTCAATACTGAAATGCATCCACGTGGTTTCAAATTTTGGCTGGAATGTCCCTTTAACCATTAACCGAACAGCACTTGCACTTTTCAAATGCACCTTTAAAAACACACGTTTTCAAACTAATCAGTTATCAACCACAAAATTTAGGTTTTGTTTAAACCACCAATCTAATTGTAACTAATATTTATATTGGAGACTGAATCTGATACTAAAACACAACATAATTCTAAACCCTATTAGATTGAATTTAAAACTTTAATTTCCTCACGTTATTAACAATATTTTGGATTTAGGTATATAATAACCAGATTGCTGCAAGCGCCCCCTTCTTTTTCCTTTTCTTTGTAAAAAAAAAACTAACACCTGCGATCGCGGAAACAAAAGTTCCGTAACGCAGCCCCATTGATGACTATGGGGAAATAAAAATACTGTTTAAACCTAACACCCTAACATAAACCAGAGTCTAAACACCCCTAATCTGCTGCCCCCAACATCGCTGACGCCTGCCTACAGTTATTAACCCCTAATCTGCCGCTCCCGATATCGCTGCTACCAAACCGCCAGCCCTCACATTGCAACAAGCTAAATTAAACTATATTAACCCCTAAACCTAACCCTAACGTAACCCTAACGTAACCCTAACCCTAACACCCCCTAACTTTAACATAATAAAAATATAGCTAAATAAAATGTACAATTATTAACTAAATAATACCTATTTAAAACTAAATACTTACCTGTGAAATAAAACCTAAGCTAGCTACAATATAACTAATAGTTGTATTGTATCTAGCTTAGGTTTTATTTTTATTTCACAGGTAAGTTTGTATTTATTTTAACTAGGTAGACTAGTTAGTAAATAGTTAAACTTATTAACTATTTACTAATTCTTAGTGTATACATAAGTGATTATTTACTAATTACCTAGTTAAAATAAATACAAACTTACCTGTGAAATAAAACCCTGCCTTACACTAAAACCTACCATAACAAAAAATAAAAAAAACTATCATTACAAAAAAAACACTTTTGGGGGGCCCTTAAAGGGCCTTTTGTAGGGCATTGCCCTGAGATAAACAGTTCTTTTACTCCAAAAAAAATACAAACACCCCCTAACACTATACAAACCCCACCCCCAAACTACCAAGGGCCCTTAAAAGGGTCTTTTGGGGGGCCCTTAAAAGAGCCTTTTGTAGGGCATTGCCCTGAGATAAACAGCTCTTTTACTCCAAAAAAATACAAACTCCCCCTAACACTATACAAACCCCACCCCTCAAACTACCAAGGGCCCTTAAAAGAGCCTTTTGGGGGGCCCTTAGAAGGGCCTTTTGTAGGGCATTGCCCTTACAAAAACAGCTCTTTTACCCCAAAAAATACAAGCACCCCCTAAAAATATACATTACACAAAATAACAAACAAAGTATCAAAAATAAAAAAAATATTCCTATTCTAATACCCATAAAAGAAACCCACCCCAAAATAAAAAAACCTAATCTAGAATAAACTACCGATGGCCCTTAAAAGGGCCTTTTGTGGGGCATTGCCCCAAAGATATCAGCTCTTTTACCTGTAAAAAAATACAAACACCCCCCCACAGTAAAACCCACCACCCAACCAACCCCCCCAAATAAAAAAGTATCTAAAATAACCTAAGCTACCCATTGCCCTGAAAGGGGCATTTGTATAGGTGTTGCACTTATAAGGGCATTTAGCTCTTTTACTGCCCAGACCCTAAACTAAAAAATAAAACCCACCCAATAAACCCTTAAAAAAGCCTAACACTAACCCCCTGACGATCCACTTACAGTTTTTGAAGTCCCGCTTGAAGGATCTTGAATTTCTCATCCAGACGGCAAGAAGTCTTCATCCAGACGGCCTCTTTGATCTTCATCCAGCCGGCGCATAGCGGATCCATCCTGAAGACATCCGGCGCGGAGCATCCTCTTCATATGGTCGCTGCCGTGCACTGAATCTTCAATGCAAGGGACGCGATGCAAGATGGCATCCCATGCATTCCTATTGGCTGAAAATTTTTAATCAGCCAATAGGAATTAGGGCTGCTTAAATCTTATTGGCTGTTCAAATCAGCCAATAGGATTTAAGCAGCTCTCATTCTATTGGCTAATTCTATCTTGAATCGCGTCCCTTGCATTGAAGATTCAGTGTACGCCGGCGACCGTATGAAGAGGATGGGGTCTTCGCCGGCTGGATGAAGCAGAACTTCAAAAACTGTAAGTGGATCATCAGGGGGTTAGAGTTAGGCTTTTTTAAGGGTTTATTGGGTGGGTTTTATTTTTTAGTTTAGGGTCTGGGCAGTAAAATAGCTAAATGCCCTTTTAAGGGCAATGCCCATACAAATGCCCTTTCATGGTTATGGGTAGGTTAGGTTTTTTTTGTATTTGGGGGGGGTTGGTTGGGTGGTGGGTTTTACTGTTGGGGGTGTTTGTATTTTTTTTACAGGTAAAAGAGCTGATCTCTTTGGGGCAATGCCCAACAAAAGGTCCTTTATAGGGCCATTGGTAGTTTATTGTAGGCTAGGGTTTTTTGTTTCTTTTTTTTTAAATTTTGATAGGGATACTAGATTATGTGTAATTCTTTTTTATTTTTGATCATTTGTTAATTTTCGTAAATTAGTGTTTGTTTGTTTTTGTAATTTAGTTCGTTTTTATTTTTTGTAATTAGATACTTTGTTTTTTTTTGTTTAATTTTAGTTTAATAATTATAATAGTTTGTTAGTTTAAATTTTTTTTTAATTTGACAGGTTTTAATTGAATTTAAGATAGGGAAATTGTAATTTTAATATAAAGTTAGGGGGTTGTTAGGTTTAGGCGTTACTAGTTTAAATTAGTTTATTTCATTGTGGGGGGCTTTCGGTTTAGGAGTTAATAGTTTATTTTAGTATATTTCTTTGTGGGGGCTTGCGGTTTAGGGGTTAATAGGTTTATTATAGCGGGGGTTGTGGGCGGACGGCAGATTAGGGGTTAATAGTGTTTGCGATGCGGGAGGGCGCCGGTTTAGGGGTTAATACGTTTATTATAGTGGCGATAATGTTGGGGAGCGGCGGAATAGGGGTTAATACATTTTTTTGTGGAGGCAATGTCTGGAGTGGCAGATTAGGGGTTAATAAATTTATTATTGTGTTTACAATGTGGGTGGGCCTCGGTTTAGGGGTTAATAGGTCATTTATAGGTGTTAGTGTACTTTGTAACACTTTAGTTATGAGTTTTATGCTACAGCTTTGTAACGTAACACTCATAACTACTGACTTTAGATGGCGGTACAGATCTTGTCATTTTAGGCTGTAACGCTCACTTTTTAGCCAGAACGCAAAACTCGTAATACCAGCACTATGGGAATCCCATGAAAAAACGTAATTTTTACGTGTGCGGGACTGATGTTGCGTTACAGGCTAAAAGGTGTGCGGTACACCTATACCGACAAGACTTGTAATAGCTGCGGTGCTGTTTTAACTCTGAAAATGCCATATTTTCAGCTTTACAAGCTGCAACGTAAAACTTGTATTCTAGCTGTTAAGGACTTCAATCCTATTGGCTGATTGCATCAGCCAATAGGATTTTTCCTACCTTAATTCCGATTGGCTGATAGAATTCTATCAGCCAATCAGAATTGAAGGGACGCCATCTTGGATGACGTAACTTAAAGGAACATTCATTTGTCTTTAGTCGTTGGAAGAAGAGGATGCTCCGCGTTGGATGTCTTGAAGATGGACCCGCTCCGCGCCGGATGGATGAAGATAGAATATGCCGTCTGGATGCTGACTTCTGCCCGTCTGGAGGACCTCTTCTGCCCGGTTTGGATGAAGACTTCTGCCCGTCTGGAGGACCACTTCTGCCCGGTTGGGTGAAGACGTCTCACGGTAGGGTGATCTTCAGGGGGTTAGTGTTAGGTTTTTTTAAGGGGGGGGGTTGGGTGGGTTTTAGAGTAGGGTTGGTTGTGTGGGTAGTGGGTTTTAATGTTGGGGGGGGGGAATTGTTTTTTTTTACAGGTAAAAGAGCTGATTACTTTGGGGCAATGCCCCGCAAAAGGTCCTTTTAAGGGCTATTTGTAATTTAGTGTAGGGTAGGGCTTTTTTTATTTTGGGGGGGCTTTTTTATTTTATTAGGGGGATTAGAGTAGGTTTAATTAGTTTAAAAATCTTGTAATTATTTTATTATTATTTAATTTAGGTAATTAATTTAATTATAGTGTAGTGTTAGGTGTTAGTGTAACTTAGGTTAGGTTTTGTTTTACAGGTAAATTTGTATTTATTTTAGCTAGGTAGTTATTAAATAGTTAATAACTATTTAACAACTATTGTACCTAGTTAAAATAAATACAAAGTTGCCTGTAAAATAAAAATAAACCCTAAGATAGCACCAATGTAACTATTAGTTATATTGTAGCTATCTTAGGGTTTATTTTACAGGTAAGTATTTAGTTTTAAATAGGAATAATTTAGTGAATTGTAGTAATTTTATTTATATTTATTGTAATTATATTTGTTAGGGGGTGTTAGGGTTAGGGTTAGACTTAGGTTTAGGGGTTAATAACTTTATTATAGTGGTGGCGACATTGTGGGAGGCAGATTAGGGGTTAATAAATGTGTAGTTAGGTTGCGACGACATTGGGGGTGGCAGATTAGGGGTTAATAAATATAATGTAGGGTTCGGCGATGTTGGGGGCAGCAGATTAGGGGTTCATAACTATAATGTAGGTGACGGCGGTGTCTGGAGCGGCAGATTAGGGGTTAATAATATAATTCAGGTGTCTGCGATGTCGGGGGCAGCAGATAAGGGGTTAATAAGTGTAAGATTAGGGGTGTTTAGACTCTGGGTTCATGTTAGGGTGTTAGGTGTAGACATAAAAAGTATTTCCCCATAGGAATTAATGGGGCTGTGTTAGGAGCTGAACGCTGCTTTTTTGCAGGTGTTAGGTTTTTTTTCATCCGGCTCTCCCCCATTGATTCCTATGGGGAAATCGTGCACGAGGACGTTTAGCCAGCTCACCGCTAACGTAAGCAGCGCTGGTATTGAGGTAAGATATGGAGCTAAATTTTGCTCTTCGCTCACTTTTTTGCCGGGTTTCTAAAAACCCGTAATACCAGCGCTGTCTGCAAGTGAGCGGTGAGCTTAAACTGCTCGTTAGCACTGCACCCCTCTTAACGCGAAACTCGTAATCTAGGTAAAAGATTCTTTAAAAAGCAAAGTCCTTGCAAAATAAAAAGGAAATAAGTGTCCATCACTCTGGGGTCCCAATGACTATCAACAGGCAACCTCCTTCCTAGATGGATATCAGAAGGGTCCGGTGCGACTTGGTTTCAATATGCCTGCCCCTACTTGTGACTTTGCCTTTGTGACTGCTGACTCTGACGTATGTTGAAGTACGTTTCACCTGCCATTTCCACCAGTATCTCCTCCACTTCATCCACCAATGGTAGGCAGCAGCTACAGTAACCAAAAGCTTAAGCGGTAAAGTAGAATTAGAGAAAAAGGAGGCTAGTTTAATGGTGATATCACACTCTAAAATCATAGTAGATTTCAGGCTCACTTCTTCCTCAGCACAAATAAGTCTAAAAACATGACATGCCTTGCATTAGAAGGAATTGAACTGTGAGCCTGAGGATAAAGAAGGGGTGGATGAATCACAAAACACTACATCATCTTTTCCTACCTGTAGTCAATCTTGTGCCATATCCACAGCAGCAATTTGGCAGCCCAGAAAGGGTTATATCCCCTATTTGTGCAAGGATTTTACCATCTCAACCAATAGTGGTGGTGGCACTAACCTGGGTTAGAGCACTGTGGAAAAGTGTGAAATCATTTTAATAGTGTGGAAGATAAGTGCATCACTAGTTGTACTAAGGAAGTTGTGCATGGTAAAGTTTGCATATTTCACCAGTCTTGGGTTGAATCAACATTTATACACACGTTACAATGTTGTTTTACTTTGTGAGCAGAGTTGGATCACTGGCAGATACAGTCAGAGCACCACAGTACCCACTGCTTCAACCAACAGTAGCATTACAGTCAAGAAATAGGAGGTGCTAAAGCTCCAATGTGCAAGAAAACATTTCCAGAGAATGGCAGTATGGATCCAAAAAGTCCCAAAAGAGAATCGGTTGATTAGACAACTTATAGAGGTGATCCCTTCACCATGATAGTGACTCTTGCCCCACTGTACAATCTGCCCTCTAGCAACACATTTAGCTAAAATGTAGTACACTAACTGAACTATTCTTGTGTGATACTTCTGAAACAAAATGTTGGACTGAGCCTGTACATCACCTCTGACCTAATGTAGAAAACGCAGCACTTATTCATATCTTTGACAGCGCCCTGGTGAGTTCCAACATCTTTGAGGGAAAAAATGTTGATGCGGGTGAGGTAATAAATCAGGAATGCAACTAGGGTATCACCTTTTCTTTTTCTATGATAATGGTAAGGATTATCAGTATGTCTCAGATAATATATTGGCAGCCGTCTATATGCTGACTTATGTTCTCCATCTGGTGCTTAGGGCAACTCTTTTCATGGAAGGCTAAACACCATCATTAGGTAATGTCATAAAATAGCTGGTACTTTCCCCACAGTGTGAAGGTTAGCCAGCTGCTGATGGAGGAAAAATAAAGGGCAGGTTTGCCTCAGCACTGCCATTGCCAAAATGCGGTGACATGGTGGAACTACCCCCATGTCTTCTGATATGAACATTGAGATTATGTGCTTTCTGGTAAGAGAGGTATGAATGACAACAGAATAGGTAGTACCAGTCCTTAATATATTCAGGGACATCACTGAAATTCTAAGCCAAGTCACTGCTTAGGTCAAACTATTCCCGTATTTACCTATGTGGTCAACAAAATCAAGATTTTAATTGATGGCCATGAGGCTTAGCATTGTGACAGATCTTATGCCACATTCATAAGTTGGGAGCTGAAAACTCGCTTGTCTGACTTGGCACATAACAGCCAAGGATACAAAGGATGCTGGCAAATCCTACTAAGAGCTTGCCATTTTGGTGGGTGAATCTTATCCTCAAGGTACATGACTTTATATAAAAAGGAGCATGTTGAAAAAAGAAGTGCATGAGTTGGACATAACTATGGAAGAGCCTTGTAGTGGTAGCAGTCTTCCTTCTCATCTGTAGCACAGTGAGACCAGACAGACCAAGGCAGCAGTATTTTTGGCTGAGGTACTTGATTCTTTGGCCAGGACTACTGATACCTCAGGAAGAGAAAGTAGTGCCTGTTATAGTAAAAGCCTACATTGCTGAACCTCTATTTCCACCTTCTGATCCCTTAATCAGCTGGGACCAGAACATAGTGTCTGGCCTTGATTGCCCAGAAGCTCCTTTCATGTCCAAACAAAGCAGAGCATTTTCTATTTCCCTGGCACCATTCTGAACACAATTTTATCATTTCAAGTAGATTGCATTGAGCAGCATTATAATTAATTTGTCACTTCATCCACACTTTCATCCTGCTACTAATGATGCTGCTACTCCTTCTCTGGTTCTACTGCTTCAGGGAACAGCACAATGCTGTGTCTATGTCAGGGGTCATTAATTGTGGCCTTCCAGAGGTTTTGGAACTAAATTTCTCATGATGCTCAGCCAGCTAATATGCTAGCTAAGCATCATGGGAAATGTATTTAAAAAACCTCTGGAGATCCACAATTGATGACCCTTGGTCTATATGGAAAAGGTCTTTTGTTTCTTTCAAAATTGTTGTCTTACATCTGAGGCTCGTGAATTGTTTTACCAAACAGTATTATGCCAGGGTATCATTAGGTTGCAAATTAACACTCCATTTAACTGTGTATGAAAAATGTTCATTCCACACTCATACAAGCTGCAAAATAAAAGATAATACTTTGTGCACTTTGTACCAGGATTCCATTTATTTCTCTTCTTGCTTCTCTTATTTCTCTTCTTACTTCAAAATGTGTCTTTGGGCTCTGATATCCTGCCTGAAGCCAGGGTGTTCAATCCCTCTACCAGCTAGGGCCAAGCTTTAAAGTTATGTTACTAGTATTCCTATGTCCACTACATGCCGATGCTGCTAGACTTTTATATGAGTGTTAGAGGAATTAGTTGCCTCATTTTTTTTGTGCTATCCTGCCACTGCGCTGCTGCTGCTGCTCCAGTGATACCTCCTTTGGGATCCTACAATCCCATGTACAGTACTAAAACATTTAATTATTATTTTTCTTATTCTGTAAATAGCTAATTTGTTTATTACAGCTTTAATCTCATGTCATATGCATAGGAAATAGATTGATCTGTTTGCAGTGTTGTTCCTTACCTGACACATGAAGGAATATGACAACCAAACTTTTTTTTTCATGATTCATCTAGAGAATGCAATTTTAAACAGCTTTCCAATTTACTTCTATTATCAATTTTACTTCATTTTCTTTGTATTCTTTATTGAAGGTGCAGCAACACTTCTGGTAGCTAGCTGAAAACATCTCTAAGCCAATGACCACAGGCATATACAAGCAGCCACCAATCAGCAGCTAGCTCCAAGTTCATGAGCATATCTTGGTATTCTTTTCAATAAAGGATACCAAGATAACAAAGCAAATTAGACAATAAAAGAAAATTGGAAAGTTGTTTAAAATTGTATGCTCTATCTGAACCATGAAAGAAGCTTTTTGGGTTTCATGTCCCTTTTAGAATTCTATTACCAGCCACAAATATGCCGAGACATCACTTTGCAACAAATTATCACTCTCTTTCATTGTGTATAAAAAAATATTCATTCCGCGTTCATGCAAGCTGCAAAGTAAAAGCCAACACTTTCTGTAGTTAGCACCATTTTATTCTATTATTGACTATCTATGACCTGAAGTGTGCCCTTTTTAATCTAATTTACTTGAAAAACATGGTTAATACAATGCATATATTGCTTGATAATATTTGTATAATAACACGGACGGACAAGGACCACTCAATGCAGTAGAATTGCTTCATTAACGTGTGTGTAATAAAATGACAAGGCAATAACACTTACTCTGAATTTCAACTAAGCAGTACATATTTTATTCTGACAAATGTATTGGCCCCCCATTTGCCGTCTCCCTGTATCATTTGACAGCAATCAGCCAATCACAGACTAGTATACGTATACCCTGTGAACTTGTGCACATGCTCCGTAGGAATTGGTACCTCAAAAAGTGTGTATATGAAAAAGAATGTAAAGTCTCTTAAAACAGCTGCTCTATCTGAATCATGAGAGTTTAATTTTGACTTGAGTGTCCCTTTAAGAATGTATCAAGACACTGGGCACATGAGATGGAAGCACAGATGCAAGTTTATTGCCTTTTATAAACAGTACCAAGTCGGAGGACAAATGTGTTTCTCGTTCCTGATTTTATCAGAAGATAAAATATTGCATGACAAAGGGCTATAGCCTCATAACTGAATCCTCCAGACACAACAAATACCTTGCATTGTTTTATTGCCATATTCTATTAATCACCCTGTGCCATGTCTGCTATTGTACTTACAGGAAAAGCAGAATTTCACTAATAGTTATTTTATTGCATTATAATCATTGTGCTATAGTATTTCACCTCATGAAATAATTTTAGTAAGCCACAAATATGTTTATTTTTTTTATTAAAACATTAAATAGCTAGTTTTATTGACCAATCCATAAACTGCTTTATATTAAATTACGCAAAATGACAGCAGTATAATAATTGCAGGATTGTGTCCTTGTGAATTGGTTGAGCTTCTGAGAATAATAAGATATGGAGAGGTTTGTGTTCAGCCAACATTTTTATTAGGCCATGTCTCCTGCACAGTTCCCTACAGAGAATACTCTACCACTGCCAAATGTGCCTATATGGACTCCACTATGTATCCCAAAACCTGAATAAGATATGAGAATCTCAAGTACAGGATGTACATTTAAGATGGTTTGGAAAATACTCAAAAAGTTACATGGACTGACTTATGTATTGTTCCTGTACCATTTGAGCAGCATTATTTTAAAGAATAGGACCGCTGAGAAATGAGTTTGAATTTGTAATATATCAACAGAATACAAGCACTGGCATGTAGAAATGTAAAGAAAATATTTGTTCTGTATCATTTAAATTTAGTCAAAGATTTATATTTTACTAAGCAATCTGTCTTTCTAAACATATTATTTTATGTATGTATTCATTTATTCCTCTTAAAAAGGGCTTTTGTGTAAATTAATTAAATCAAGTTTGATGAGAATAAGAAATACATAGTGTTATTATTATTATTATTATTATTATTAATAATAATAATAATAATAATAATAATAATAATCATTGAAAATCAAAGTTTAACCCCTTTCTGCTGGAACTATTTTTTCTACAAACAAATAAATAAAAATTTAAATCATATGATCATTCATGCGATTGCGTGATTTAAATTATGTGATTGGGATGGGGGGGGGGAGTGCCTATGATGCTAGGCACGCCCTCCAGCCCGCGATCCCATTTAGGAAGCCGTTTGCCATCCTAACAGTACTCAAGCCCCGCACATTTAGGACGGCATGGAAGTTTTATCAGCATGTCCCAAGTCTATTTAGTCTATTATGGGCAGGATGTAGTGCACCCCCGCTATCTGACATGTTAGATAGCCCTAGACTTTCACTAAATTTTCAACTTTTGCTTTAAATAGCCACTTAAAGAAACACTGTGAGATTGTTATATAAAATATTTAACTATGCAATATAAGAACATATTTTCATTCATTATTTTCCCCCTTTTCTATAATCTAACTCTGGGCTAGATTACTAGTGGCGTGCTAACTCTTGCACGCGAGCAATGTAAGGGTTTTGCACAAGACGGAAAAAAGCGATGTTATTACAAGTTTAAAGTAAACGAAATCGCAATAGCGCAATCACATTTTACGCTTGTGGGCTAGCGCAACTGAAAACTGAAAAAAAAAAGTTGCACTAAACCCAACATAAATATAATGAAACTTATAGTTACACTCATATAAACACTATCTGATAAAAATATAAAAAAAAGTATAAATATGTGTTCCTATATATATCTGTATATACCTATATCTATTTCTATTGATATATAGGTATAGATATCTATTTTATATTAACATTATCATATATATATATATTAGATAGAGAGAGAAATATATATTTAATAAAAAAAAATTATAGCTGAAGGACTTAGGAATGTGAAATATGTGTAACGAGCATTGGGTTTCGCCCTTTAGATTCAGCACGATCGGTTTAGCGCACATGAAGACATGGGGGTCCATTTATCAAGTTCTGGATGGAGCTTGAGGGCCCGTGTTCCGCTGCTCCATAACCTGTCCGCCTGCTCTGAGCAGGCGGACAGACATTGCCGCAATTCAACCCAATCGACTACAATCGGGTTGATTGACACCCCCCTGCTGGCGGTCGATTGGCCGCGAGTCTGCAGGTGCTGCGTTGCACCAGCAGTTCACAAGAGCTGCTGGTGCAATGCTGAATATGGAGAGCGTATTGCTCTTCGCATTTAGCGAGGTCTGTCGGACCTGATCCGCACTGTCGGATCAGGTCCAACAGACATTTGATAAATAGGCCTCTACGTCTTTATGTGCGCTAACCTAATCAAGTTAGACCTAAATCGCGAAAACCAATGCACGTTGCACATATTTTACATTCCTATGTTCTTCACATAGAATTTTTTTTTAATTTTTATTATTAAATATATATTTCTGTATATATCGGATAATGTTAATGTAAAATAGATATCTATACTTGTATATCTATAGGATTAGATACATAGGTATAGTTATACAGATATAAATATAAAAATCCTTACAATTTTACAATAAAAAGAACATTTAACTGTATAAAGAATATTGGAATATAAAATATTCATAACTCGTGTCAGGTTAGCGCACAAGTGAAAGTTTTTTCTTCTGTGCTTTCCATTGAAGTGTATGGGAAAAATAAGTTAACGTGGTCGGGATATTCAAAGTCAATTGGTTAGTGTGCTTCGGCTTTCTCTCGTGCAGAAACTTTTTACTTTTAACTTGTAATGCACGCTACCCGATGCCTGATGATGAAAAACTCATCGGCATGGAAAGAAATTACTAAATATTTTGGGGGCCTTTTGAGCATTGTATGTATGTGTCTCTTCTTTACATCCAGAATCTGCATAGCAAGATAAACAGCTCTCAAGGTAAAATTTTACTTTGTAACATTCTTTGAGGGACCTCATGGTACTGACAAGCCAGAGAGGAGAGCTTTAGGTAATCAGGCTCTCTGTGTCTTAAACACTTTCGGCCAGATTACGAGTTTTGCGTTAGAAGCTGTGCGGTGCTAACGAGCAGTTTCGTCTCACCGCTCACTTACTTGCAGCGCTGGTATTACGGGTTTTAAAAGGCGTTAAAAGGCAAGAAGTGAGCGTTGAGCAAAATTGTGCTCCTTACCGCACTCCAATACCAGCACTGCTTGTCAGCGGTGAGCTGGTCGTACGTGCTCGTGCACAATTTCCTCATAGGAATCAATGGGGAGAGCCGGCTGAGAAAAAGTCTAACACCTGCAAAAAAGCAGCGTAAAACTCAGTAACGCAGCCCCATTGATTCCTATGGGGAAATAAAATGTATGTTTACACCTAACACCCTAATTAACCCCTAATCTGCCGCCCCCGACATCGTCGCCACCTGCATTATATTTTTTAACCCCTAATCTACCGCTCCGGATATCGCCGACACTATAATAAACATATTAACCCCTAAACCGCCGCACTCCCGCCTCGCAAACATTAGTTAAATATTATTAACCCTTAATCTGCCGTCCCCAACGTCGCCGCCGCCACTATACTAAATGTATTAAACCCTAACCCTAACACCCCCGAACTTAAATATAATTACAATAAATCTAAATAAAAATTAATATTATGACCTAAATAATTCCTATTTAAAACTAAATACTTACCTGCAAAATAAACCCTAAGCTAGCTACAGTATAACTAATAGTTACATTGTAGCTAGCTTAGGGTTTATTTTTATTTTACAGGCAAGTTTGTATTTATTTTAACTAAGTAGAATAGTTACTAAATAGTTATTAACTATTTAATAACTACCTAGCTAAAATAAAGACAAAAGTACCTGTAAAATAAAACCTAACCTAAGTTACACTAACACCTAACATGACACTACAATTAAATAAATGACCTGAATTAAATACAATTAAATAAAATAAATACAATTAGCTAAAGTACAAAAAACAAACACTAAATTACAGAAAATAAAAAACAAATTACAGATCTTTAAACTAATTAAACCTAATCTAATAGCCCTATCAAGATAAAAAAGCCCCCCAAAAATAAAATAACCCCCTAGCCTAAACTAAATTATCAATAGCCCTTAAAAGGGCCTTTTGTGGGGCATTGCCCCAAAGTAATCAGCTCTTTTAAATCAGCTCTTGTAAAAAGAAAATACAAACACCCCCCAACAGTAAAACCCACCACCCACGCAACAAACACCCCAAATAAAAACCTAACTAAAAAAACCTAAGCTCCCCATTGCCCTGAAAAGGGCATTTGGATGGGCATTGCCCTTAAAAAAGCAGTTAGCTCTTTTGCGGCCCAAAGCCCTAGCCTAAAAATAAAACCCACCCAATACACCATTAAACAAACCTAACACTAACCCCCTGAAGATCGACTTACTGTTCTGAAGACCAGACATCCACAAGGAAGCGGCAGAAGTCTTCATCCAAGCCGGGTGAAGTGGTCCTCCAGACGGGCAGAAGTCTTCATCCAGACGGCATCTTCTATCTTCATCCATCCGACGCGGAGCGGCTCCATCTTCAAGACATCCGACGCGGAGCATCCTCTTCATCCGGTGTCTTCTTACTGAATGAAGGTACCTTTAAGTGACGTCATCCAAGATGGCGTCCCTTAGATTCCGATTGGCTGATTGAATTCTATCAGCCAATTGGAATTAAGGTAGAAAAAATCCTATTGGCTGATGCAATCAGCCAATAGGATTGAAGTTCAATCCTATTGGCTAATCCAATCAGCCAATAGGATTGAGCTCACATTCTATTGGCTGTTCCAATCAGCCAATAGAATGCGAGCTCAATCCTATTGGCTGATTGGATCAGCCAATAGGATTGAACTTCAATCCTATTGGCTGATTGCATCAGCCAATAGGATTTTTTCTACCTTCAGTAAGAAGACTCCGGATGAAGAGGATGCTCCGCGTCGGATGTCTTGAAGATGGAGCCGCTCCTCATCGGATGGATGAAGATAGAAGATGCCGTCTGGATGAAGACTTCTGCCCGTCTGGAGGACCACTTCGCCCGGCTTGGATGAATACTTCTCCCGGCTTCGTTGAGGACTTCGGCCCGGTTGAATGAAGACTTCTGCCGCTTCCTTGAGGATGGATGTCCGGTCTTCAGAACAGTAAGACGATCTTCAGGGGGTTAGTGTTAGGTTTTTTTTAAGGGTGTATTGGGTGGGTTTTATTTTTAGGTTAGGGCTTTGGGCCGCAAAAGAGCTAACTGCCCTTTTAAGGGCAATGCCCATCCAAATGCCCTTTTCAGGGCAATGGGCAGCTTAGGTTTTTTTAGTTAGGTTTTTATTTGGGGGGTTTGTTGTGTGGGTGGTGGGTTTTACTGTTGGGGGGTGTTTGTATTTTGTTTTTACAGGTAAAAGAGCTGATTTCTTTGGGGCAATGCCCCGCAAAAGGCCCTTTTAAGGGCTATTGATAGTTTAGTTTAGGCTAGGGTTTTTTTTTTATTTTGGGGGAGCTTTTTTAATTTTCATAGGGCTATTAGATTAGGTGTAATTAGTTTAAAGATCTTGTAATTTGTTTATTATTTTCTGTAATTTAGTGTTTGGTTTTTTTGTACTTTAGCTAATTGTGTTTAATTTATTTAATTGTATTTAATTTAGGTCATTTATTTAATTGTAGTGTAGTGTTAGGTGTTAGTGTAACTTAGGTTAGGTTATATTTTACAGGAACTTTTGTCTTTATTTTAGCTAGGTAGTTAGTAAATAGTTTATAACTATTTAATAACTATTCTACCTAGTTAAAGTGATGGTAAACTCTTTTACTTATCAATTGCATATTTACACTGCTATAGGTATGTATGATCAAACCGCATTGTTATTTTTTTAATTTAGTATTTAATTTCTAAACAATTTTCCTAATCTTTTGTAAGCTGTTTGCTCCGCATCTCCCCGCCTCGCTCCGCCCCTCTTACATGCCCGTAACCACACTCTGTCCTTAGTCCTCTCTCCACCCTCTCCTTACGTCACCCTCATTGCTCGTTCATGAGATTCTAATTGTTGACGCATGCGCATTCATTTGCATGACGTCTAGGAAGTAAACATTGACTCGTGACATTCAATGTTTACTTTTCTAAGTGTGAATGATCATTTGGTGTCTAGCGGGTGTGCGAGCGATCCTTACAAAGGTTATTATTTTGCCAAATAATATTTTTGTTTCTCAAAGATAGTATTTTTATAAGATCAATTACTTTTTATTCTCAAATTATGATCGATTATCTACATAAAAGTATTCCAAATCATTTATTCAAAACGTATTAGCTATGTACATAAAAATTTTTATTTCATCAACATTTCTATCAATCTGTAAACACAATGTTCAAATATGTCTCAGTTAGATATCTTATTATAATTATATTTCTATGTAATCTAATTCTTCCTTCAAATTCTATTGGCAAATTAGGTCTGACATTTCATTTGGGAAACAAACATATTGACAATCGAAATTAGTATGATGTACTTACTGGCACTACTCCAAGTAAGGAATGTATCGTAAAATAATAGTATACAATACAGTGCTTACTTTCGAGTGCCGAGAGTGCCGTGTGAAAAAAAACAGAAGACGCATGCGTGAAATCGACCGTGCACGCGCAAATTCTTAGACGTATTTTGATGAAGTTGATTGGTTGTTAGGATCGTCGGGAATTATCGTTAGGGCCCATGCGCAAAATTTGTAATGCAAAGAGCCTGTCTAGCGACTGGATAGAGGATTGGACACAGGCAGGGTAAATCCATGTCACGTCACGGTGGGCTGGCGATTTAACAGAACGGATAGATTATTGATTTTGAAATTGTAAGTAAATGGCTATTTCATGTTTATAGCGAAATTTAAGGAGACAGTTTAATACGATTTGATAATACCTATAACATATTCACCCTATACTGAGTTTACCATCCCTTTAAAATAAATACAAACTTGCCTGTAAAATAAAAATAAACCCTAAGCTAGCTACAATGTAACTATTAGTTATATTGTAGCTAGTTTAGGGTTTATTTTATAGATAAGTATTTAGTTTTAAATAGGAATAATGTAGTTAGATAGGAATTTTATTTAGATTTATTTAAATTATATTTAAGTTAGGGGATGTTAGAGTTACACTTAGATTTAGGGGTTAATACATTTAATATAGTGGCGGCAACGTTGGGGACGGCAGATTAGGGGTTTATAAATGTAGGTAGGTGGCGGCGATGTTAGGGATAGCAGATTAGGGGTTAATATTATTTAACTAGAGTTTGCAAGGCGGGAGTGCGGCGGTTAAGGGGTTAATATGTTAATTATTCTAGTGGCGGCGATGGGATTAGGGGTTAAAAATTTTATTTTAGTATTTGCGATGCGGGAGGGCCTCGGTTTAGGGGTTAATAGGTAGTACTTTTTAGCACTTTAGTTATGAGTTTTATGCTACGGCGTTGTAGTGTAAAACTCATAACTACTGACTTTAGAATGCGTTACGGATCTTGGAGGTAGAGGGTGTACCGCTCACTTTTTGGCCTCCCAGGACAGACTCATAATACCGGCGCTATGGAAGTCCCATAGAAAAAAGACTTTACAAAGTTTACGTAAGTCGTTTTGCGGTAAGGCCAAAAAAGTGTGCGGGGCCCCTAAACCTGCAAGACTCGTAATACCAGCGGGCGTAAAAAAGCCTCATTAGAACCTCTTAACGCTGCTTTTTTTACCCTAACGCACAACTCGTAATCTAGCCGTTTATCTTTCAACCATTTTTCTTTTTAGCTCCTTTTCTTTCCCTCGTCTTCCCCCTTCCAGTTTTCCTACTCTGTTGTGCCATATCTTCTCTCTCTCCTTTCTTCTAACACTCACCCATAACCCTCTCTCAGACAAGCTTCCCCTTTTACTCTTCTCCATCTGCAACATTTCCCTTAAATCTGTCTTCCAATCTGTCCCTTTAAATCTACTATATTATTTCTCAATCCATTCTTTTCTGCTGCCCTTTTCCTTCCCAATCTGATGTTTCCCTCATTCTTTCCCATTCACCTATCCTTCTCTCTCACTTACATGTCCTTCCTTTTTCCCTTCTTTCTTCCTTCTGTCTTTGCAGTGGCACTTGAAATTTTGTTAATTAAAGGGACAATCTACTCTAGAATTTTTATTGTTTAAAAAGATAATCCCTTTATTACCCATTCCCCAGTTTTGCACAACCAACACTGTTATATTAAGATGCATTCTACCTCTGTAATTACCTTGTATCTAAGCCTCTGCCAACTGCCCCCTTATTTCAGTTCTTTTCACAGATTTGCATTTTAGCCAACCAGTGCTGACTCCTAGGTAACTACATGGGTGTGAGCACAATGTTAAGTATATGGCACACTTGAACTCGCACTATGTAGCTGTGAAAAACAGTCAAATTGATTCAGCTAAGGATTGATTCAGCTATGGGGCGGCCTTCAAGGGCTTAGAAATTAGCATATGAGCCTACCTAGGTTTAGCTTTCAACTAAGAATACTAACAGAACAAAGCAAATTTGATAATAAAAGTAAACTGGAAAGTTGTTTAATACTACCCTATCTGAATCATGAAAGTTTAAGTCTGACTAGACTGTCCCTTTAATTGATCTCTGGATTGATTTTCAGCTGGCCATTTCAGTTTGTGTCAAATCTTTACATTTCCCCGTGATTTGAAAAATCTCTGTTTGGCACAATTGAAAGAGACAGGATATAAGCCACCTCAATAAAACTAGTTTTTATATTTTTAATTCATTTTTCAACAGTTATCTTATATTACACAGCAGCCCTTCTTCACTCTGTCAGGTGCTTTACTGACCAGTGGCTTACTTTAATTTTTAAAAGAAATGTCTGAACTGGTTAGGACTCCTGTGCAATATCCGTCACATGTTTATGGAGACGGTTGGTCTAAAAGCACCTGTCATGTTTCACTAAACGTTCTACAGTGAGCCTGGAGCTTGTCTTTTTTTGTCTGCTCTATAGTCTTTATTCTTTCATTGTGTAAATGCTGCTCTGTTTATGCGCAGCCTAGAACGTGACAGTAATCATTGTATAATTGTGACAGTTTTGTAGATTGATGACTACTATATATTGGGTGAGCAGGGTTTTTTCCATAGTTATAGTAATGTCAGTGTACTTTATCTTCTTGTTTTATACACTGTTATTTCTATGCACGAGTCATTTCACACTTGTATTCTTTATTTATATAGATTCATTGGTCACAGATCTGCTTATACAATCCTGTCCCCCTGCTAACGCTAGCCCAATGGCACGTGAGTAGGGGCTGTCAATCACCCCAGTTGAGCATGTCAGGGGGAATTTAATCTTCCAGCTAAGAGCTGGTGTACAGGTTTTGGAAGCAGCAGTCTGAGCTTTGCGTCTTAGTTATCCGCTGCAGCTTCGCTGATGTGAGCCTGCAGGCAAAGGTCTCCAAAGCTGCATGCCCAGCTGGATAAATGGAGCCCATTGTAGTTTATCAACATTACATGTATCCTATATTTCATAAGTTACTACTATTATCTACTGTATAGTTTGCATTAAAGGCACATGAAAGTCAAATTTAACTGCTTCAATGCACCATACAACAGGTCTTTGAACACCTCACTGCCTGCGTGGGCAGGATGACATTTGGTTGCAGATTGGATGCTGCTGTTGGTGATCTTGCACACTACAGGCTGTGTTCAGTGACGGTATAGTGGGCGGAACTCCAAAGGCTACATGGGAGTGCTGGTGACATTGAGACAAATGTGTGGTGACATCACAGTGGGGGTGTGGAACCAGGAAGTGGCAGGCAATGAAGGGAGCAGGAAGAGGGAAGGTTATTCAAACCTCTTGATCTCAACTCCATTTGTAGGCAAAGATCTCCAAGACCCAATTGAAAGAAAATCGCCTGCTCTTTTAAATTATTGTTTTGGGAAGCCGTAGGTCCCCTAAAAAGTAAAACAATTAAATAAAAAATAAAAACAAATCAGTTTTACTTTTCTCTCTTGGCAGTTGTTGTTCTTAGCTCATTTCCATAACAGCATACTGAGGTAGCACAAGAGCATTCATGTGTCTCTTTGCATTATATAACAGCAGTGTTTTCAGTGTTTGTAACAATGTTTTTCTTATTGTGCTCAAGGCAAGTGCACGCTCCTGAACCTACCTCAGTTTGGAAAAAAACTAAATACCAAAAGAGGATACCAAAAGAGAGAGAGTCGACTCTAATAATAGACATAATTTGGACAACGTCAAGCTCTATTTAAACCATAAACATTATTTTTTTTTTAACATCTCTGACCCTTTAGGTAAAATATTAACCAAATCAGAAGTAATGGCTAATTATTAAAGTGGAGGCTTTTAGGCTATTAAAGGCACATGAAACCCATTACCCATACCAAACAAGCTCAACCAAAAACAGGGTACTCACATTTAGGAAGAGCACTCAAATGTGCTATAAGGCGCAGGCTGGATATTTAACAGCAAACATTTGGGTGCTCTTCCTAAATGTGAGTACCCTGTTTTTGGTTGAGCTTGTTTGGTATCCTGTACCTTCTGATACTCACATGTGGCGCCTCTTTTGTTGTTTGCTTACCCTGTAGAAATTCAACTCCTATAATGAGAGAGAAGAGTGCAGCCTGTACCTGATGGGAATATCGCCGGAGTAAGCCTCTGGACTAAGAAGATTGTTTGTGTGCCAGCCTCTGAGCTTGGTCTGTCCCACAACTGCTATCCTCACCTTGGGTTCCTACAGAACCCCTTATTATTTCTTATACTTTCACTTTTTACATTGCATTTGGTAGCCATGCTACTCTTTGTGCGCCCCCTAGTGTTAGTGTGAGTGTATATCCATACTATTTGTTGCATTGTGTGCTCTGCAGAACTATATGGCAGCAGTTTTGCAAGAGCCCTAGATGGCTGCACTAATTCCTCTCATGTAGTGCTCCAGACACCTATCTAGGTATCTGTTCAACAAAGAATGTAATGGGAACAAAGCTAAATTGTTAATGGAATTAAATTGTAAACTTTTTTAAATTATATACTCTGTCTGAATCATAAAATAATTTCTGGGTTTCATATCCCTTTAACTCCTAAACGATAGCCAACATACAGGCTCATTTATTTTAATCTAAGATTAATTAGCTCAGGTCTCACTGCCAGTGGTGAGACCTCGCGATAGCCAACTGCGTCCTGGGACGAGGCAAGCAGCAGCAGCCTGTCTCAACTTTGGCCTCGAGACCATTGCTATTACTGGGTTAAAAACCCCTTAATGATACAGGGAACATTGTTTCATTAAGGGGTTAAATTACCATAGTTGAAAAAAAAAATTAAGATGGAAAGAACATCAATATCCTAAAACAACTCCATAAATATTTAAAACCGCACTAATTGAAACTTTCAGCCTGGGATTTTTTAAATTGATTAATTTATTTATTTATGCTTGAAGACCCCATAGCATTGTTGAATTTTAGCTTTTCCACCACCCTTCATATCTGCACCCCCATACAATACTCCTGTACCAGCTCTGGATTGGCTTCAGATACGCTCACAGACACTCCAGAGCCAATTAACAACTATGTACAGGAACATGAAATTTGAGTTCTGTGTAATCACCAAAACAAATTTAAAATCAAACTAAGGAGACAACTTTATAGATGATAAATGTATTTTAAAACTGAAAATTTGTGTGTGGGTTTAAATTTGGACATCTATGTCAATTTAATGTGAACTGAGAAGTGAAAACAACTGAGTAGCTTATATGCAAAAAACAGCTGACCAGCTTATATGCAGATGGTAAAACAGATATAAACAGGAGCCCAAAATATTTAATATTTAAACTTCAGCTCTTTTTCTTAAACTCTGAATTATTAGTAGCATCATTTATTTTTAATAGCACCACAAAATGTAGCACTGAATGCCTTCTTAAAATGACAAATGTACAATAAGGCAACAGACATTGTACAATGTGTGTTCCATATTAATAACACATTTGTTACAGTGTATCCTCTAGTCAAAAAGGATGATCATCCTGGAGTAATTCTAAATTAATCAGAAGCCATCCTGAAGTATACCCACAGGCCAAAATATTTAAATGAGATGACTGTAGAGTCATTCACTGGCTGCTCATGCTTGTGAAGTAATCAATAAGGTTATCTGCTAATCATTCTAAAGTCATCACCCAGAATTCTTTACCTTAGCTTATGACTTTACAAGCCTGATGATGTCTGATGATGTGCAAATGACTTCTAAAGTAGTTTGATGATCATCAAATGACTCCAGGATGGTCTCTTAAGTAATCCTGTTTGTCTTTGGTCCGTAAAGGGCGCACACAGTACAGTGAAAACTTATAGTGGCTATACAAATAGAATATTAAAAAACTCTCAATTCCAAAAAACATATTTTACTTAGTGCAAATATGAAAAAAAAAGCTGCACCTACTCCCAGACCACAATGACATCTGTTAGATTCTTTGCTCTCGATTCCAGGCACAGTGGACACTCTGTCCGTGGAAATACAACAGTTTCTAGAAATTAATTATAGGGGAGATGTCGATGATTTCCATCTTTAATATCTCAGAGGACTCTTTATCAAACTTCAGGCCCAAACTTGTAAAAGGTCAACAGCCACATTGGCCCAACTACATCAACAATTAAGATCCCTCACAACTGCACATAAAAATACCTTAGATTCGAGTATTTTGCTACAAATTACCTCAATCCGTCAGAAAGGATAGACTTAGAGAAAATAAGCGCCTATTCTTTTCAAAAGGTAATAAACTAGATTATTTGCTAGCTAGATGATTACGTGAAAGAACAACTCAGGCCAGAATATCCTATCTCTACGCTAGGGGTCAAAGTGTGACTAAACCAAAAGACATTGGCATAGCATTTGCAACATATTATTCTCAATTTTATAATCTACGGTCGGCCAATGACCAACCTGGTCTTTCTTTAGAAGGCATTCACAATTTCTTGTCCCCACTGCCCCTTGATCGCCTCACCCCGGAACATTTAGAATCCCTAGATGCCCCAATTTTCAGAGATGAAATTACAAAAGCCATAACACGATTGAAACCGCATAAATCCCCAGGCACAGATGGCTATTCAGATATTCTTTACAAAACTTTTAGTAACCTATTAACTCCTATCCTAGCATGAGTCTTCAATTTAGCAGAAAAGATGGGGATTTTCCCCGAGGAATTTTTATAGGCTGCTATAATAACTGTACCCAAACCTGGGAAATCACCAGATATATGTCCTCATTTTCGGCCAATTTCCCTTTTGAACCTAGATACAAAACTGTATGTGAAAATATTGGCCGGGCGCCTAAATAAAATTATACCATATCTGGTGAACCCAGACCAGGTGGGCTTCACCATGGTAAGACAGGGCCCAGATAATACAAGGAGACTGTTAAACATATTTCTTGAAGCCAGTCGGCTGGGTCAACAATGTACAGCTATATCTCTTGATGCAGAGAAAGCTTTTGACTGATTTGACTGGCTCTATATGAGAGAAGTTCTTTGTTCACACCCTCTATATGCACAAAGATTATGGCATTTTACGCCTCACCCTCTGCTAGAGTGAGGGGTATTGGATTTCTCTCTCCCTAATTTAAAATCACCAATGGCACCCATCAGGGTTGTCCTCTATCCCCATTTTTATTTGCGCTCATAATGGAACCCCTGCTGGAGGCCATCAGAGAGGCACTAGATATCCAGGGAATAAAACTAAATAACACAATGCAGAAGGTGGCACTTTTTGCAGATGATCTCACTGTGTTAGTTTCAAACCCAATACAATCACTCCCGAAATTGTTTTCCCTCTTGAAAGAGTTCTCAAAAATTAGTTTTTATAAACTCAACATCACTAAAACAGAAGCCTTTACTCTAAACACGTCAATGACAGAACTCATAAAACTTCAACATTTATTCCCATTTGAATGGTCCACAAATAAGCTGAAACATCTAGGGGTAATCTTATCCCACAATATCCCAACTATTTTATCAGCTAATTTTGACCCCTTGCTTCGCAAATTTAAAGAATATGTGACACGCTGGGACTCACCAAACTTGTCCTGGTGGGGCAGAATTGCTGCTATTAAAATGAATTTGCTCCCAAAGTTAAAAGGACATGAAACCCCATTTTTTTTCTCATGATTTAGAAAGAGCATGCCATTTTAAACAACTTTCTAATTGACTTCTATTATCTAATTTGCTTTATTCTATTGATATCCTTTGCTGAAAAGCATATCTAGATAGACTCAGTAGCTGCTGATTGGTTGCTGCACATAGTTGCCTTGTGTGATTGGCTCAACCATGTGCATTGCTATTTATTCATAAAAGGATATCTAAAGAATGAAGCAAATCATATAATAGAAGTAAATTGGAATGTTGTTTAAAATTGTATTCTCTACTTGAATCATGAAAAAAAATGTTTGGGTCTAGGGTCCCTTTAACTTATCTATTTAGGAGTTTATAATTTCCCATACCTATATCTATCATTACACAGCTTCAGATAATATGTAAAGAGTTTATATGGAGACAGAAACACCCTAGGGTAGCAATGAGGATCCTAACAATTACGGTACAGGCAGGTGGGGTGGCAGCACCTAACCTAGTGGCTTGCCATGAAGCCTCATGCTTAGCGCATATCTCGGCTTGGAGTAAAGCCTCGCCTGATAGCAAATGGTCTGAAATTGAACAAGCTTCGCTCCCTCAGGGGGTCTGCCTTAGATCTTATATGGATCCCGAAACATACAAGAAACCCAAAATATCCCAAAATTTCATAATATCTTCCAACCTCAAATTCTGGGACAAAATCTATCATGGGAATAGGATAGCACCACATCCCTCACCAATCCACCCGGTATCAGGATTGCTTCATGCCATCTTGGATTCTAATCCAACATACTGGTCAGCAATTGGAATTAAAAACATAAAAGACCTATTCTCAGAGGATAAGATATTGGGGCCAGAAACAGCAGTTATGAAGCAGCGGTCTAAAGTCCTAAAATTCCTGGGACTTTTTGTTTACTCCACTACGACAACCAACTAATTGTGAAAAACGATGGACATTGGGCATTCCTACACCGAAAATGTTTTCATTAGCCTATGCTGATATCCTCCAATCACCTCCTTTTTTTTTTTTCCAAAACCTCCTATATCTGAAACTGGGAACAAGTCCTTCATTTTGAGGCTCCGGAAGAGGTATGGAGGGCTGCGATCCTTCTAACTAGAAAGTACAATACACTGCACCACACATCATGAGCTTTTCTTTAAGAAGCTGACACAGTAGCATTATACCCCCTTACGTATGTTTCAAATATCTTATTCTAATTCTTCTCTATGTTGGAGAGAATGCGGCAGAGTAGATACCCCTTTACATATGTGGTGGGAATGCCCTAAACTTCAACGCAAGGGCCTTTTATTGCTGTACTGGCCTAGGGCTTGAGAATGTAAGCTGACCTCAAGCGGCACTTTTCCACCTGATTCCTAACAAACTGCCTAGACATGTCTTAAATCTGATTGTGTATATTTTCATGGCAGTCAAATTAACAATCGCCAGGGCATGGCGCCAATTTATGGGCCCAAGGTGGGGTAAGGTTCTGTCAACAATGGACTATTTGGTGAGTGTGGTGTTTCCCGCCAACAATAATATCTCTACCCACTGCATGTGCTGGAAAGCCTGGCGACAGTGTCCGGGGGGGATCAGGGAATGACTAGTGGGTCTCCTGTAGCATTGAATCCCCTCGATATCAAGCATAAAATATGAATTTTGAATATCTACATAATAATAGAAAAATACATTAAATACCTGTTAAATAAATGGTAATTTTCTCCTTCATCTCCCTTCTCCCTACCCCCCTTTTATTTATTTTTTTCCCTCTCCTTCCCTTCCCTTGCTCCTCATTTTCTCCATACCCCCTTCTCTTTGCATTTAATCCTTTCACTCCAAACATTTCTATAAGCTTTAGTAACATTTCAAGGTATTGTTGCCATCACCCATTCTCATTATTGACTTTCTAGTCTCTGTTTACTTTTTACGCTTCTTTTAATTTGTTGCAAGATATGTTAAACAATTTTATTTACATGGATATGAAGAACAAACAGGGAAAAAATAACCAACTCATATAAAAGATTGTTGTAAGCAATTTTTATTTCCAGATCATCAAACACTCTGAACTGAAACTATGAACTGGTACATTGCATAAGAAGAAGGAACATTGTTCTGACTTCCTGCTCCAACCCTTCCCCCCTCCCACCTCTATATACTTGCAGTCACTCTGCGACTGCCCAGCTGAAGCGCAGATAGCGCGCCGAAGGTGCATCAAAGGTAAGCCCATCAGCGCCCGTCCGCGCCTGGACCGCACCCAGCACCACGAACCATGACCTCCGCACCCGCCACCACTATAACACCAGCACCCTTCGCTCTCTCAACATCGGTAAATCATCAGCATGCCACCTCGCATCCCCGACGAACACCAGAGGACCATTCACCTGCCACAACTGCTCTTTCACCACCCTCCCTACCACAAACCTACTAAACATCCCTCACTCAAACAGCCGCGAGAACCTCAACTGCATCCTCCTCAACACCCGCTCCATCCACAAGCACACCATCGAAATCTGGAACCTGCTCGACTCCACCTCCCCAGACATCGCCTTCCTCACCAAAACCTTGCTCAACCCCACATCAGCGCCGGACATTGCCATCGCCATCCCCGATGGCTATAAAATCTCCCACAAAGACCGCAGCAACCGACCTAGAGGAGGCATCGCCATCATCCACAAACACTCCATCCAAGTCACAACCACCTCCGATGATCACTCACCAGACTATGAACATCTACACTTCAAAATCAAGGTTAACCACAACACCACCCTCCGTGACACCCTCATCTACAGACCTCCAGGACCATGTCCCTCCTTCTGTGACTCCATCACCGACCACCTTACACCCCACGCCCTCGCCTCAAAGGACTACTTTCTACTCGGCAACCTCAACTTCCATCTAGACAACCCCAATGACTACAACACCACCAACCTCCTGGAAAACCTTGGAACCATTGGACTGAAGCAACTTGTAAACGTCCCAATCCACATAGCTGGACACACCCTCGACCCAATCTTCTCTGCAGGCAACCACATCTCAGTCAACCACATAAACGAACTCCACTGGACTGACCATGACTGTATACACTTCTCCTTCAACAAACCCACCACACACCTCCAGCATCACCACCCGCCCTGCAGAAACTGGAACAACATCACTCAAGAACAACTGCACTCCACCCTGATCAAGTCCCCCCAGTGACCTCCACTGATGCCAACTCCTCCGCCCGCCACCTATATTGCTGGATCACAGACTGCGCAAATACCTTCACCCCCCTCAAGAAACCGTACAGGCGCCAGCCCAACAACAAGGCCAGCTGGTTCACACCCACCCTCCAGGAATCCAAACGCCACTGCAGACGATTAGAGAACATGGAGATCCAGCAAGTCCCCCTCGGACAAATCCGCCTATAAAGAAGCCATCACCACCCACCACCACCTCATAAAAACTACAAAGAAAACCACTATCCTAGACAGAATCCACACCAAAACCCACAACAGCAAGGAGCTGTTCACAGTCATCAAACCAAACCCAACAGTGACACTAACGACATCCCACCCTCCCAGGACCTCTGCGACAACATCGCTACTTACTTCCACCGCAAGAGCATCAACATCTACGACAGCCTCAAGCTCCAGAACTCACCACTCACCGCCAACCCACCTCACCCAAACCCACCACCCGCCACTGTCTACGGACTACCTGGATCCCCCTCACCATGGAGGACACACTCAGAATCATGAAATCTATCCACTCCAGAGCACCCTTCGACCCATGCCCGCACCACGTATTCAACAAAGCGGGTTTTACCCTCGCCCACGAACTCTGCCTCACCATAAACTGCTCCATCAAAACTGGTACCTTCCCAGATGACTGGAAGCATGCAGAGCTGAAACCCCTGCTGAAGAAACCCACAGCTGACCTCATAGATCCTAAAAACTACTGTCCCATCTCTCTACTCCCCTTTCCAGCCAAAGGAATCGAGAAGGCCATCAACACACAACTTGTTGACCACATTGAGACCAACCACATCTTGGACCCCTCCCAATCTGGTTTCAAGAGCAATCACAGCACCAAGACCGTCCTCCTCACGCCACAGACGACATCCGTGCCCTGCTCGACCAAGGAGAGACTGCCGCCCTCATCCTTCTAGACCTCTCAGCCGCATTCGACACTGTAGACCACAGCACCCTCCTCACACGCCTACACGATGCCGGCATCCGCAATAAGGCCCTGGAATGGATAACCTCCTTCCTCAGCGGCAGAACCCAGAAATTCAGACTCCCACCCTTCTCCTCCAATCCCACAGCAATCAGCTGCGGCGTACCCCAAGGCTCCTCTCTTAGCTCCACCCTCTTCAACATCTATATGGCCCCCCTCGCCGCCATCGTCCGACAACACAACCTCAACATCATCTCCTACGCTGACGACACCCAGTTAATCATCTCACTCACCCAAGACCCCGCCAACGCCAAGAAAAACGTCCACGAAGGACTAACAGCAATCGCCACCTGGATGAACAACAACCGTCTCAAACTCAACACTGAAATCCTCCTCCTCAGACCCACCAAATCTGCATGGGATGACTCCTGGTGGCCCACAGCCCTCGGACACCCTCCAACACACCACGCACGAAATCTAGGCGCCATCCTCGACTCATCACTTTCCATGGGCCGCCAAGTCAACTCTGTCTCTTTGACTTGTTTTCACATACTCCACCTACTGCAAAAAATCTTCAAGTGGCTACCCACCAAAACTAGAAAATCTGTCACCCACGCCCTCGTCAGTAGTCGACTGGACTATGGCAATGCACTCTACGCCGGGTCCACCATCAAACTCCAGAAACGACTCCAACGCATCCAGAACACCTCGGCCAGACTCATCCTTGACATCCCTTGCCAAAACCACATCACCGAACACCTAAGGAACCTACACTGGCTCCCCGTCAACAAGAGAATCACCTTCAAGCTCCTAACCCATGCATTCAAGGCCCTCCACAATATCGGTCCTGAATACATCAACCACCGTGTCAATTTCTATACCCCCTCCAGACAACTCCGCTCTGCCGACCAAGCACTCGCAGTCATCCCCCGCATCAAGAAAAAAACAGCTGGAGGAAAATCCTTCTCCTATATGGCAGCAAGGTCATGGAACTCACTCCCGTTGCACCTCAGACAATCCACCTCCCTTACAAACTTCAGGAAGGACCTCAAGACCTGGCTCTTCGACTGAATCATCTTTCCTTAGCCCCCCCTCTCCCCCCTCCCAAAGCGCCTTGAGACCCTCACGGGTGATTAGTTTGCGCTTTACAAGTACCCAATAGATAGATAGTACATTGCATAAGAAGAAGGAACATTAAATGCATTATATATTTAAAGGACAGTTCAGAGATTGTCCATCTGTGTATATCTTGTTTCACATTGTTTTATTTTCCTCCTTTCAAATGATGGTATATTCAGCTATCGACTGTAATTGACTACCTGTTATGTAGTATTTGAAAACCCCAATAAAATTTATTTAAAAAAAAAAAAAAAAAAGCTGCAGCTTCTATCTTCTATGGGATATTAATTAGGGATTAGTGAATGTGATGAAAGTGCAATTCACTTGGTAGAACGAATATTATTGTGAACATTCATTTTGGACAATCAAATGTTGATCAGAACAAAAATCCTTTAAAATTTGGTAATCAACGGCTCCATTACATATGCAGTGTCGCCCGCAAAATCCTCCGCCACAGTATTTTACGCAATTTTGGTATTACATATACGGTGTAGCATACAAGTTGCGCGCGTATATTTCACCCTTCGGCCATAATTTTTATACCCATAGACTAACATAGAACAGCCGCGCAATTTGGTATCCAATATTCAGCGTAACGACTTACGCGCGCAGAATTCAGAAAATCTACTCCATTCTCATCTCGCCACATATTGCAGGCGCAGCAACCCTTGCACTGACTAAAAAAGCAACGTAACTCCCTGGAAGCCTTAACAAACACATACATTTAAGCAGCATCTCAAGGTTAAAGGGACAGTATACTATGATATTGTTTTTTTAAGGTTTATTTGTGTATTTGAAATAGTTGACTTTGTTGTTTGAAGCCACAACATAATCAAATGGATTGAGCTTGTAGGTAGAATCAGATGTCATCACTTTATCACATTGTGGACATATACTTGCTTATTTACTTTAAATTTGTTCTCAAAACAATCAAAAATACTTGGAGGAGCAATGGGAAATCATAATTGTATTACCTTCATCTCTTTAGAACCCACTGGAGTGTAATTTATTCTAATGTTAACACAGCTTGGCATTGATGCCAAAATATATAAAGGGACAGTCAAGTCCAAAGAAAACCTTCTTGTTTCAAATAGGGCATGTTATTTCAAACTACTTTCAGATTTAATTCTAACACTTGCTTTGTTCTCTTGGTATTCTTAGTTGAAAGCTAAACCTAGGATGGCTCATATGATAATTTCTAAGACCTTCTTGAAGGCTGCCTCTTTGCAATTGTGTCAAACCAATCACAGACAACAAAACCTCTCACCTGCAGACTTAAAACACCTTATAATGCCCACCCTATCAGTAACATCACTACTATATATACCCATGTGTCAATTTATATTGGATGTGAGAATATTATGTGTGAATATTACTATATGTACCCTTCATAAACAACTATTGTGGATGTGAGTTATAGTACAAGAATATGTCATAAACATGATAATATTACCTTTTTTTATTGCCATTTCCACACAGGTCATATTATATGTTTTAACAATATTAGTGTACTAAAACACACCTCACATGATAGTGGATGACAATTATATGGTAAATATAAGGACAAGATTTATGGTGAACTATAAGAATATTTATTTCTTTTTTGGCTTCTTGGATGAGGGAGCTGAGGTGACAGTAGTGGATTTCCTTGTTCTCCTGGTTTGAGAAGATTCTGCTGTTTCTGCTGGTGCGCTGGCCACAGATGATAGGCTGGAGGCAGTGTCCTGCTGGTGTGCAAAGTGATCAACCAACACACCCAAGAGTTGATTTTGTTCTCTTCATCTATTGTCCATTTGCATCTGCATATCAGACAGAATTTGCATCATCTGTGACTGGTTATGAACACTTGCACTGAACAATGCTGCCATGTCCCTCTGTAGCTCTATGCTACGTTGTTGTCTCCTCTCTTGGCTCCTTATGAACCTTTCATGGTTCCTGAAGAACCTCTCTTGGCCTCTTTGTATGCTCTCAGTGCTTGTTATGAGCCTCTTCTGGAGTGCAATGTATTCCTCACCCAGGGGAGAATACAATGCATCCACAGGCTCTTGAGCAGCATGGCTTCTAGGTACTTGTGGGGCAGGGTAACCTGCATCTGCTGTTGCTTAAGGTGCATGGTCAGCTTCAACTGCTGGTTCATATGGGGCAGGGCCAGCTTCAACTGCTGGTTCATGTGGGGTAGGGTCACCTGCATCTGATGGTTCTTGAGGTGCAGCTGTAGAATCTGCTATATTTCCATCTGCTGATGGTGGAGCTCGTCCAATTGCTGAGGATAGTGGAGCTCATCCAATTGCTGAGGATGGTGGAGCTTGTCCAATTGCTGATGATGGTGGAGCTTGTCCAATTGCTGGGGATGGTGGAGCTCTCATGGTTGGTTGATAGTCCCACTGATGACGAGTGTGTGACCACTCAGCCTGTCCAATTGGAACTTCCTGTGACAATGTCTGTGGGTAAAATCCCGGAATGCCATGAGATTGTGTTGTGGGGGGGGGGGGGGTAAATACATGGACCCTTTGTGGCTGTCTTGGCTCCCCCTCAAAGCCAAAGGGAGGATATTCCTCTGGCCAGGAATATTGCCAGGGGTCATATGGCAATGGTGGTGGCATCACTCCCGGGTCCTCAACTGAAGCCATCCAACCATGCTCAAGCCTGGGAGCATACTTTTCTTGTGGTTGCCTGAAGACTGGTGGTGGTGGTGGTGGCATGGATGTTTGTATCCTCATGACAGGAGGTTCTGTGAAGGAGTCAAAGGATGAGATGGATTAGTAAAGTCAGATATATGTCCACGTGGGCATACAATATAAATTGATTCATGCTAGGGCCTATACTGATTCACATGTCAAACTCTATAACATGTGTCCTGTGTTAATCTAAGACATGTTAGTATTGCACTATTCCACCTCATATCATGAATTGCATTGTGTTAAGTAGCATTAATGTCAAATATAATTGGAGATGTTTTTGTTAGTAGGCCAAATACCATGCTCCTCGTTGTGTACATGAATGTGTGATATTAAAGGATGTTATATCTCAAATACATATAATACTGGTGTGTGGGATGTTACTCACCAGCATGATGTGCTGTGGTTGCAGCCCCTGAGTCACGAGCCCCTGGAAGTCCACGGACTGCTGTGATACTCAGGGACCTGCGTATCATCTCCTGCCAGTTGTTATACTCAATATCCAGGGATGGACCACCGCCTGTTCCCCTCTAGTGCATAGCTTCCTGCCCCATCTTTTCTTTGACCCGCCTCTTACAGTCATTCCACCGCTTTTTCAGGCCATCAACAGTCCTCCTCTGCGGGGCCACACTGTTGATGGCATCCTCTACCGCCAATCATGCCATTTTTCTCTTTTTGGCAATGCCTTTGCCCTTCTCCTGTCCAAAGAGGGCACTGTAATTGTCCATGATGGCCTGGACTAGGGCAACATTTTCATCAAATGAGAAGTTGGGACATCTCAGCCTCTCATCCTCCATGGACACCTGGCATCCTCCGTGTGATTTCCCTGGTGTGGGTTCCTCCCTATCCTCTCCCTCCTCCCGCCTTCTGTCCACATGTACACCCTCTGTCCCTCTCCTAGATGTGCCTGCTCTCTGGGGCTCTCGGGCATCTCCCCTCCCATCATCCCTTCCAGCTCTCCCTCTCCCCACTCCACTTACCCCCGACGGGGGGCCCACTGCTCCTCCTGTCCTCTCCAATACTCCTCTCCCTGCCACTCCTCTCCCCTCCTCCCCTCCTCCCTACCTCTCCCTGCCATCCTCACACTAAATCACACTACACACACTCACACTCACTCCCAGTTCAATCACACACAATCACAACCAAACACTGTAAAATTGAAATAAAATGTTTGAGGTGTTAGAAAAAAAAGTGTGGTGTATTTGTATATGTATGTATGCAAAATATGTGTGCAATATATAAAAATATGTGTAAGTGTACAAGCTTAATCAAACAACAATGCGACCTAACTAACTCCTCTGTTTGCGCCTCTCTCTCTAATCTGACTACTTCAGTGTAGTGTGTTGTAGCTCAACAAACAATCCAAACACACTGAAGAAAATGGTGGCTGTGCATGGGTTTATATATGAATTATATATGAATTTTGAATAGCGTAATTACGTGTCGCATTTTTATATGAAATCGCGGTTAATTTTTACGAGTGTTAGCCTAATTTGCATAAAACTACTCTTTATTTACACTTTCCGTAGACAAAATACTGGCGTAAGTTACTTGCGACAACTAAAATGTGTATTTGCGCACATTTCAGAAGATCGCCAGTTTGTCCTACTTACGCCAGTTTAGCATATAGCGGCGCAGTATATGTAATACCCCAATGTGCAAGGTGAAATTACGGGCGGCGCGGGTTCCCATGCTTGCGCCAAAACCTGCGGCGTATATGGAATCGTGCCCCAAATGTTATTTTTCGAATGTTAATAATTAGATTGAATATTCACATTTGAAATTTTGAATGTAACATTCAATTAAACAAATACTATTCAGAAGATCAATAGTTCATGTGGTAGGGAATTTAGTAAGTTGATACATAATAGATACAAATATATAGATTCAAATGTTTCTATTTTGAATATTGCATAATTCGATTCAAATATGCAATATTCGAATTCGAAAAATTTGAATTGAATATTACATTTAAAGATAGAATTATAAATACTATTTAGTTAAAGGGACAGTCTACACCAGAATTTTTATTGTTTAAAAAGATAGATAATACTTTTTATTACCCATTCCCTAGTTTTGCATAACTAACACAGTTATATAAATACACTTTTTTACCTCTGTGATTACCTTGTATCTAAGCCTCTGCAAACTGCCCCCTTATTTCAGTTCTTTTGACAGACATCCGATTTAGCCAATCAGAGCTGGCTCACTGGAACTCCACATGCGTGAGTACAGTGTTATCTATATGACACACATGAACTAACACCCTCTAGTTGTTAAAAACAGTGCTTTTAGAGAAGAGGTGGCCTTCAGGGGCTTAGAAATTTGCATATCAACCTCCTAGGTTTAGCTTTCAACTAAGAATACCAAGAGAACAAAGCAAAATTGGTGATAAAAGTAAATTGGAAAATTGTTGACATTTTCTATCTGAATCATGAAAGTTTATTTTGGACTAGACTTTAAACAAATGTTAGAATGTTGTACATATATTCAAAATTCAGAACGAACAAATGTGATAAACTTAATTTCAAAACATTCATCCATCCCTAATATACAGTATATACACTGTGTGCAGAATTATTAGGCAAATTAGTATTTTGACCACATCATCCTCTTTATGCATGTTGTCTTACTCCAAGCTGTATAGGCTTGAAAGCCTGCTACCAATTAAGCATATTAGGTGATGTGCATCTCTGTAATGAGAAGGGGTGTGGTCTAATGACATCAACACCCTATATCAGGTGTGCATAATTATTAGGCAACTTCCTTTCCTTTGGCAAAATGGGTCAAAAGAAGGACTTGACAGGCTCAGAAAAGTCAAAAATAGTGAGATATCTTGCAGAGGGATGCAGCACTCTTAAAATTGCAAAGCTTCTGAAGCGTGATCATCGAACAATCAAGCGTTTCATTCAAAATAGTCAACAGGGTCACAAGAAGCGTGTGGAAAAACCAAGGCGCAAAATAACTGCCCATGAACTGAGAAAAGTCAAGCGTGCAGCTGCCAAGATGCCACTTGCCACCAGTTTGGCCATATTTCAGAGCTGCAACATCACTGGAGTGCCCAAAAGCACAAGGTGTGCAATACTCAGAGACATGGCCAAGGTAAGAAAGGCTGAAAGACGACCACCACTGAACAAGACACACAAGCTGAAACGTCAAGACTGGGCCAAGAAATATCTCAAGACTGATTTTTCTAAGGTTTTATGGACTGGTGAAATGAGAGTGAGTCTTGATGGGCCAGATGGATGGGCCCGTGGCTGGATTGGTAAAGGGCAGAGAGCTCCAGTCTGACTCAGACGCCAGCAAGGTGGAGGTGGAGTACTGGTTTGGGCTGGTATCATCAAAGATGAGCTTGTGGGGCCTTTTCGGGTTGAGGATGGAGTCAAGCTCAACTCCCAGTCCTACTGCCAGTTTCTGGAAGACACCTTCTTGAAGCAGTGGTACAGGAAGAAGTCTGCATCCTTCAAGAAAAACATGATTTTCATGCAGGACAATGCTCCATCACACGCGTCCAAGTACTCCACAGCGTGGCTGGCAAGAAAGGGTATAAAAGAAGAAAATCTAATGACATGGCCTCCTTGTTCACCTGATCTGAACCCCATTGAGAACCTGTGGTCCATCATCAAATGTGAGATTTACAAGGAGGGAAAACAGTACACCTCTCTGAACAGTGTCTGGGAGGCTGTGGTTGCTGCTGCACGCAATGTTGATGGTGAACAGATCAAAACACTGACAGAATCCATGGATGGCAGGCTTTTGAGTGTCCTTGCAAAGAAAGGTGGCTATATTTGTCACTGATTTGTTTTTGTTTTGTTTTTGAATGTCAGAAATGTATATTTGTGAATGTTGAGATGTTATATTGGTTTCACTGGTAAAAATAAATAATTGAAATGGGTATATATTTGTTTTTTGTTAAGTTGCCTAATAATTATGCACAGTAATAGTCACCTGCACACACAGATATCCCCCTAAAATAGCTATAACTAGAAACAAACTAAAAACTACTTCCAAAACTATTCAGCTTTGATTGATATTAATGAGTTTTTTGGGTTCATTGAGAACATGGTGGTTGTTCAATAATAAAATTAATCCTCAAAAATACAACTTGCCTAATAATTCTGCACTCCCTGTATTGTACACAATTGTTCTTCCTAAAAAGGAAAAAACACACCAAAAGTTAACAACATATTTATTTAAATAATTAAAACACTGTTTATGCACGTTATATTGTTTAACAGTATAGTATATACATAACATAAACTATATACACATGTACAATATACCCACATTCCCCCAGCTCCAATAGGTTTATTATTAAGGAATTTTTTTTTTTTGTTCCTTATTAACAATGGTGATCACATACATAGCGAATATATAGGCGTTTTCAAAGGAGTTTCATGGGCATTCCATGGGAGTTTTAAAAGGAATATCCTCCATATTAGGCGCACATTTTCACCCATACCAGTTTTGTGAGCCTTACAGTGGAGACATTTTTAATTGCACTGAATCTATTGAATGTGCAGCAGAACAAATTACTTATCTATTATTTAGATAGGGATTGTTATTAGTAGTTTTTTAAAGAAAAGAATATATAGTAAAATTCATTAGTATATATTTGTTTCCTTTAAATGACTTTTATAAAGTAAAATACCTCTAGTCGTGCTAATCCTGAGCCTTCTTCACAGAGGTGACAGGTTTTTCTGTACTGCAACACTGTGATGTCATCTTGGACACCCTGCCTCAATATTGCAAAGGTAATCTTAAACTGTAAGCCCATTTTTGCAGGGTGGACATGCAGAGGGGCCAGGCAGGATGCAGATGAACCCCCACCTGCTGCAGCCCCCCCCTGCAATTATGCCACTAGTGATTGCAGGGCTAGATGAGATCCCTAGATGGGCACAGTCTCATTTAGACCTCTGAGACCCCATGTAGCTATGCCTCTGTGGGTACACATACACACACATACACACTCATGTGCACACATACATACACACACACAAACACACACATACACACACTCATATGCACAAAAACAAACATACACTCACACACACAAATACACATCTACACACAAACACACGCATGTACAAACACACACATACACAAACACACACACATGTGCACACACACACACACACATGCACAAACACACACATGCACACACATACACACACATGCACAAACACATACATACACATACTCATATGCACAAACACATACACACACACACACAAATAAACATCTACACACAAACACACACATGTACAAACACATACACACACATATATGCACAAACACATACATACACACACACACAAATACACATTTACACAGAAACACACACACATGTACAAACACATACACACACACATACATACACACACTCATATGCACAAACACATACACACACACACACAAATACACATCAACACACACATGTACAAACACATGCATACACACACAGAGATAATAAAACACATACATGCGCACAGACACACACATCCATAAACACATACTTACACACACTCTTATGCACAAACATATACATACACACACACACACATGCACAAACACATACATAGACACACATGAACAAAAACATACTTACACACACTCATATGCACAAACCCATACATACACACACTCACACATACATGCACAAACACATTCATACACATGCACAAATACACATATAGACACACACATACATAAACACACAGACACACACATGCACAAATACACATATAGACATACACATACATACGCACTTACACATACATGCACAAATACACATATAGACAGACACACACATACATACACACACATACACAGACACTCATGCACAAATACACATATACACACAGACAAACACATACATACACACACACAGCTGCCTATCTATCAAAGTGTCAACCGCAAACACGCCGGAATTCCGTGTTGTAATTTTTGCGAGATTGATCCGACCTAATTATCAAAGCCTCAAGACCGGCAAATGTTGAAATTTGTGACGTAACATACGATCCGCCGGTCTCAATCCGACGCAGATAGATGCTTACGTCATTACAGATGTTCCGAATATACCTTCGGCTCTATTTGACACTTTTATCAAACTTTTAACAGGTACGCTCGCGGCTATTCGGACGCATCGTACCTGGTTTTCAATCTGCCACCCTTGAGGCCGCGGATGCAATAGAAATCAATGGGAGTATGAAAGCACCGAAAGCTTATGTTCGATGCTGCAAGAGAATGAAGCATACCCCATTGATTTCTATGGTAGAAAAAAAGTTATGTTTACACCTAACATAAACCCCAAGTCTAAACACCCCTAATCTGCCCCCCCCCGACATCTCCGACACCTACATAATGTTATTAACCCCTATTCTGCCGACCGAACCGCAACCTAAATAAACTTATTAACCCCTAAACCTCTGGCCTCCCACATCAGCACTACTAACTAAACCTATTAACCCCTAAACCGTCAGCCCCCCACATCGCCAAAAACTAATTTAAGCTATTAACCCCTAAACCTAAAAACCCCTTAACTTTAAATTAAAATGACAACATCCCTATCTTCAAATAAATTAAAGCTTACCAGTAGAATTAAAAGAAACTATTTTTAAACTATTAATTAACCTACCCTAACTATTATACTAAAATTACATTAAACTACCAATTAAATAAAATAAAGTACATATTAGAAAACCTAACCCTACAAAAATTATTTAAATCTACAATTAAAAATTATTACAACGTCCTAAAGTACAAATAAAAGACACTGTTACCAAAGAAAACAAACACTAAATTACTAAATTACTAAAAATAACAAATCAAATGATCAAAAATAAAAAAGAATTACTCCTAATCTAATAGCTCTATCAAAATAAAAAAGCCCCCCAAAATAAAAAAACCCTAGCCTACAATAAACTACCAATGGCCCTTAAAAGGGCCTTTTGTGGGGCATTGTCCCAAAAATATCAGGTATTTTACCTGTTAAAAAAATACAAACACCCCCCACCAACAGTAAAACCCACCACCCAGCCAACCCCCCGAAATAAAAACCCTAACTCTAAAAAATAAACTAAGCTACCCATTGCCCTGAAAAGGGCATTTGTATGGGCATTGCCCGCTCTTTTCCATTGCCCAGACCCTAATCTAAAAATAAAACCCACCCAAAAAAACCTTAAGAAAACCTAACACTAACCCCTGACAATCCACTTACAGTTCTTAAAGTCCTGCTTGAAGGATCCATCCAGCCGGCGAAGTCCTCATCTAGGTGGCAAGAAGAAGGGGGGCTTTTTTATCTTGATAGGGCGATTAGATTAGGTGTAATTCTTTTTTATTTTTGATAATTTGGTTTGTTATTTTTCGTAATTTAGTGGGGGTTTTTTTGGTAACTTAGTGGGGTATTTTTGTAATGTAGGACTTTGTAATAATGTTTAATTGTATATTTAAATAATTTATAATAGTAGGGTAAGGTTTTTTAATATGTAATTTAGTTTATTTAATTGGTAGTTTAATGTAATTTTAGTATAATAGTTAGGGTAGGTTAATTAATAGTTTAAAATTAGTATATTTTAATTCTACTGGTAAGCTTTAATTTATTTGTAGATAGTGATGTTGTAATTTTAATTTAAAGTTAAGGGGTTGTTAGGTTTAGGGGTTAATAGCTTAATTTAGTTTTTGGCGATGTGGGGGCTGACGGTTTAGGGGTTAATAGGTTTAGTTAGTGGTGGTGATGTGGGAGGCCAGAGGTTTAGGTGTTCATAACTTTATTTAGGTTGCGGCGGTGTCGGGGAGTGGCGGGATATGGGTTATAACTTTATTAAGGTTGCGGCGGTGGCGGGGAGCGGCGGGATAGGAGTTAATAACTTTATTTAGGTTGCGGCGGTGGCGGGATAGGGGTTAAACATTTTAGTATAGTGGCAGCGTTTAGTGAAAAGGTATAAATAAAGTTAGGAAAAACACGAATAGCAGCATCATTGATGACTGTTAGTTAACAACAGTCCGATGCTCATCGCCCCGTACTTGGTGCGTGTGTTTTTGACGGCTTTATTTATAAATATGGAGATCGTATTCAGATCTGCGGCCGCGATGTTAGGTGAGCGCACTGACACCCGCGAATGCAATATAGTTGACACTTTGATACTTATCCCCCATTGACACTCACACACACATGAAAAAACGCATACATACAGACACACACACACAAACCACAGACAAACACACACATGCACTGCTGTTTATATTATATCAAATGCTTATAATTATGCATATTAAAATAACTTTGTAGTATATTTTAAATATGTATTGTCACCCCTATTCCTGTAAATTAGTTCTGAAAACTGACAGATCACATGGAAGACTTCACAAGTCTAACACTTCCACATCTGTCCTAAATTTGCAGCCTGTTATCTTACTATTCCTGCTGAAGCCAAACAAGGGAGGTTTTGTTAACATAATGACTGTGGGAAGAAGCCCTGTCATCTCCAGATGCAAGTAGTAAGTGGAGTTCTGCCATTGAAAAACAATTACAGCTAATACATTTTATTAATCACTTTATTTAACATTCAAGCTGATATGTTTATTGGAAAAATGTATTTGGAAAGTGTTTACTTTCCCTTAAAAATACATCTAATCAAAACATTAAAAAAGAGTCAGTGTGAAACTTTTATGAATATGATAGAGCATGTAATTTTACTCAGCTTCCTAATTTCTTTCATTAATCTAATTTGCTTTGTTTTTTTGGTATCCTTTGTTGTTAAGCATACATAGGAAAGATTACTCAGAGCCGCAATGTACTATCTGCTGATTAGCGTCTGCAAATATACTGTATGCCTCTTGTTGTGGGCTCACTTGGTGCTAGATGACAAGTGCAGCAGTCGGAGCTTGATAATTCGGCCCCGTAGTCTGAATATTTCAACCGTGTTAACGAAGTACCCCATAGACTTCAGGGGAGAGCAAAAAGCTGAAAAAACATAACACCCTGGGGAATATCTATCAAGCTCCGTGTTTCTGGCGAGCCTTCAGATTCGCCAGAAACACAAGTTATGGAGCAGCAGTCTCAAGACCGCTGCTCCATAACCTGTCCGCCTGCTCTGAGGACTCTTGAAGAGGCGGACCGAGATTGCCACAATTCAACCCGATCGAGTATGATCGGGTTGATTGACAACCCCCTGCTGGCGGCCAATTGGACGCAAATCTGCAGGAGGCGGCGTTGCACCAACAGCTCACAGGAGCTGCTGGTGCAATGCTGAATACGTAGAGCGTATTGCTCTCCACATTCAGCGAGGTCTGTCGGACCTGATCCGCACTGTTGGATCAGGTCCGACAGACCTTTGTTAAATAGGCTATGTTCTCAAGTGTGCCAACCCAATAAAAAATATGAATATGTCACATTCCAATGTTCTTCACATAGCAGAATATGTTCTCTTTAGTAATAAATACATATTTCTATATATATCTAATGGCATTTCGGTATATATATATATATACACATCTATTTATAAATACTTAGAACATATTCCCCTGTGTGAAGAACATTGAAATTTGAAATATTTACATTAAATACATAGTTAAAGACTATTAAATATGAATATTGTACAAATATGATTTTACATGTTTTCAGCTACTTGACTGCAAAGGGCTACAAGGCACTTCTATATATGTATACATATGTATTTATGTGTTTATGTATATGTTTGTAAATACATATATACACATTTAAATACATATATACATCGGTACACACATATATACAAATATATACTGTATATATATGTATAACTTTTTGCATGCAATATGTTTATTAAATCATTTTCATCAGTGTTATTATGAGTGTTTACTGTACGTTTAGATGTAATTTTGATGACATTTAACCAGAGCTCTGAAGTAGCGTGTTAAATTGAATTGCCCTCAAGCGAAAACATTTACTTTCAACGTGTAATGCACCAGCTACATCCAACATGTGCAAAGAGCCACGATAAAACCCTTTTCACTTGCGTGCGTTCCACTTGTAATCTAGTCTTTGATGCATTCAGCTAGCTCCCAGTAGTGCCTTCAATAAAGGATACCAAGAGAATGTAGAAAATTTGATAAGAGTAAATTGAATTGTTTAAAATTATTTGGTCTACTTGGTTTATGAAAGAGAAAATGGGTTTCAAGTCATTTTTAACTAAATAAGCAACACTCTACCACAGAGCAAAGCAGCCAGCTCATGTTTCAGATTGCAGATGATAACTATTTTACAAATAAGATTAGAGCACTTTATGGTCACTTTGGGAAGTATTTGAAAGTTATGTCCATACAGCTTTTGATCTATTCCTCTATCGCTAAACAGAGCTCAGAATTATTGCGCAGAAAGTGTCTGACAGTATTTGTTCCTGAGAATTTCCAGATAAAAATGTGTAAACTGAGCGATGTGAAGAGGCCAGTCACAAGTGGTTCCAAGGAAGCTGGATACTAAAACTTGTTTTCACCAACAAAAAATAATCATAGTAACAGATATTTAACAGCCCAGGGAACATTCATTTTTTAAACAGACACAATACTGAATATGTTATAACCCACAGAGGCAACATATCTTACTAAACCAAACCTCCATATGTGTTGCTTAAAAAAATACTGGTTTTAATTTGTTTTTTTGTCAAATGAGTTGACACTATTTCCATGCCCCTAATGTAAGCATATGGCAGTAAGCATTTTGCAGGACCTTTTGGCTGTTGCATGCGCCAACAAACACCATAATCAGCAACAATTTCTGCTCTTGCGAAAGGCCCGTCATGAGTCTTATTGCCGTAAGGTATAATTCAAACCGTTTAATGGAATTCTACAGTCCTAGATCCTATGACCCTGATGATAATATCATCATCAGATCCACGAGAAATTTCCTTTTTTGGCCTCACCAGTATGTGACGATGTGTCTCCCTTAGGAAGTAGGGAACGCAGTTTCCAGCAAAAGTCTGACAACATTGCCACTCATCTATGATCTCGGTCAGGGGGGGGGGCTATATTTGTGTGTTTACTCAACATAGACGGTGCATTCACTTAAACAAAAAATGGTTTCTGTGTAGTAACGCTTCAAATAATTCCTATGTAAACTAAGTTTCACTGTATATTCTCCAGATTTTTCATAAGAGAAATTCTCACCACTGAAAACCTGTCAGTCTGATATGGCTGAAAAAAATCAGCCAGAATAATTAGCATTTTTCCTATTGGCTGATTTAAATATATATATATATATATATAAATAAATATCCTTCTATTTGTTGAAATATTTTAAAAATCAGTCTATTAAACTGCCAGGACACCCCTATAAAAGGGAAAAAATTGGCAGTAAAAAATGAGTGTGCTGCGGGACAGCATGAAGAAGGAGGGAAGATGCTGCTGCCAAGGAGCAACCACTTAGTCGTAGGGGAGTCACCAAGGAGCCACCACCACTAAAGAGCAACCACTTAGTTGTTGGGGAGTCACCAAGGAGCCACCACCACTAAAGAGCAACCACTTAGTCGTAGGGGAGTTACCAAGGAGCCACCACCCCTAAAGAGCAACCACTTAGTCGTAGGGGAGTTACCAAGGAGCCACCACCCCTAAAGAGCAACCACTTCGTTGTAGGGGAGTCACCAAGGAGCCACCACCACTAAAGAGCAACCACTTAGTCGTAGGGGAGTCACCAAGGAGCCACCACCACTAAAGAGCAACCACTTCATTGTAGGGGAGTCACTAAGGAGTCACCACCACTAAAGAGCAACCACTTAGTCGTAGGGGAGTCACCAAGGAGCCACCACCACTAGAGAGAAGCCAACACTGAGGCATCACCACTGGCAGATGTCTTGTAGATGACATCTAAGGAAGAAAAGAAGACCCCCTGCATTTTTTTTTATTTCACTATGGATTTATTTATGTTTTTTTTGCCTTGGATTTTTTATAATTGTGGTGGATTACATTTGATAATAAATTAACAGAACCCATTGGCTTGTTTTTTTCATCATTTTTTTTATGCTTTTTTCCCTGGATTTTCCTTTCGTGGTGGATTACATCTGATGAAGAAAAGAGAAGGCTTCAGATGGTGAGTAAAAATATGTGTTGCTGCTGTTTACTATTGTTTGTTTTTTGTTTATGTATTGTTTGCTTTGTAGTTGTTAAATGTTAGGTTTAGGTTAATGTATTGTTTGCTTTGTTTAGTGTTGTTGGCTTTTTGTGTATGTATTGTTTGCTTTGTTGTTGTTAAATGTTAGGTTTCGGTTAATGTATTGTTTGCTTTATATTGTTTAGTGTTGTTGGCTTTTTGTGTATGTATTGTTTGCTTTGTTGTTGTTAAATGTTAGGTTTCGGTCAATGTATTGTTTGCTTTATATTGTTTAGTGTTGTTGGCTTTTCTTTATGTATTTTTTGCTTTGTTGTTGTTTAATGTTAGATGTAGAGTAATGTTTTGTTTGCTTTGTTGTTTACTGTTGTAGGGTTTTGGTTGATGTTTTTTGTGATATGTTTTTGCTGTTTACTGTTGTGGCTTATGTCACTTTAGAGGTTAACAGTATAGTGTGGTTAGGTTGCAATGGGGTTATGATTCTTTAGGTGTTAACATTGTAGTAGGGTTAGATTGTTGTGGGCCTAAATGTGTTTTTGGGTTTTATAGTATAGTTGGGTTAGGCTGCTGTGGGGGTTATGGTGCTTTAGGGGTTAATAGTGTAGTGGGGTTAGGTTGCAGTGTGCCAAGGGTGCTTTAGGGGTTTACCGGGTTAATTGGGTTGCTCTGTTTGCAAGAATAAGGAATACATTAATGTATTAAAGATTTTATTAATACATTCTTTCTATATTCTTTTAATTTGCGTAGGCTGACGTTCATTTATTCAGTTGTGTACTGATTGCACAAAATAGGCAATTTACATGTGTGATATATGTAAAAGGGTTCATTTACATTACATATTTAATGTAGGTGGTGATGCTGCTTTGATTTGCCATTATCAGAACAGCGTTGCAACCCACAAAGATGTATTATAAAATGCATCTCAACGGGACTGCCTTCAATCACTGATTCTGTCCTGCCATTCTCGATCCCGCAGTGAATCCCTTCTGAATATATCACCACTTTGACGATGCTTCAATAATGGGAGCCTATGGATCTGATAAACAAAAACTCATCAGTATGGAGAGAAATCTTGTAAAATCTTTGGGGGCTTTTTTGAGCATTCTTTTGCATTGTAGGTGTCTCTCCTTCACTTCCAGAACTCTGTGTATAGAGATAAACAATGCTCAAGAAAAAATTGCCTTTTTCAATGTCTTTGAGGGACCTCATGGTATTGACGAGACATATTAGATCATCTCACAAGAGCGGAGAGGTTTCCAGGTCCCACTCAAAATTATTATTATATTTAAAATAATTGTAAACATCTTGAGATTTTAATATAAAATGTTTAGTTGTGCATATTGAAACAATTTTGAAATATACTTATGTTTATTTAATTTGAAACTTAAAATGTAAGTGTGCTGGCAGTAGCTATTACTAACAAAAATGCCAAATTTGATTTCAATTGGTCAAGCTGTTTAAGTTATTTAATATGGAAAACTACAAAACTGCATGCATATATTTAATAAAACAATATAATCTAATATATTGCATTACTGACCCTTCCTGCTGAATACAAGTGTTACTATTTTTTATTTCCAAAATTGTAATAAATAAGAAACTACTTATATTTGGTTATTTTTTTCGCAAACAGGCTTTTTTTTATTTCCAACGTATATATGTAGATTATATTTGTTTTAATGTCTTAGGAGAAAACAAAAATAGTGTATGTCAAAGCCAAAGTTTTTATCAAATGTTTAAAAGCGAGGAAATTCCTAATTTCCGCCCCCTTGGGAGCTTTGCATGACATCATCAATGACATCACTGATGACATCCCTCATCATTGACATCACTATTGAAAATGAAATAAAAAAATATCCTTGGGTTAACTTTTGTAACAGTATAGCCGATGCCACTAGAAAAATGAGTTAGTATGGTGTTGAAGGGTAAGCATGAGGGAGAGAGAGGGGATGAGAGGTGGAGGAGGCAGTGTGTAAGGGAGAGAGGGGCAGAGAGGGTGAGAAAGGGCTGGCACATGAGGGACAGTGAGCTAAGAGGCTAAGAATAGACTTTGTGTAACATACAAGCAGGTGAGGAAGGAGCTGTGCATGAGGGAGAGAGGAATAAAAGGGTGTGAAGCAGACTTTGAAGAGATGGTGTAAATAGGGTAGTGGAAATCCGGGAGGTGGGAATAGAGGTCGAGGAGATGGCTGTGTTTAAAGACCTAGGGCTAAAATGATGAATGGAAGCTGGTGTGTGAGGGGTAGTTGAGAGGGTGATCAGGGTGTGAGGGAGAGGTTGCTGAAAAGATGAGTTAAAGGTAAAGAAACATGTCTGTGTGTGCATCTGAGTGTGTTTTTAAGTGTGTCTGAGTGTGTGTCTGAGTGTTTGTATTTGTGTGTGCCTGTGTTTGTGTGTGTGTGTCTGCTCTCTGGGGGTGGGGGGTTGACACCATAACTTACCACACTGGGTGACACCAACCATAGTGATGCCACTGCTGTGTATGTATATATATATATATATATATATATATATATATATAGTTCCAATAAATATTGCACTCTCAGGATTTGCATGAAAAAGGTCAGCTTTAATACATGACGTTTCAGGGAGCTCAAGTCCCATTCATCAGATCAAAAAACAGTGAAAAAACATGTGAACAACAGCACAATATATCCAGCACAACAAACACATACCTCTCATTCTAAATCAAAAAAGCTCCAAAGAGTATATTTGGAACACATCTCTGTGTTCCAATCAGACCCAGACCGGAAGTGTAACGGTTCCCCACTTCCAGTTTCACCAGGTACTACTTTTAACAAATACATCACCAAAGTGTATATGCTATATATCAAACAAGTGACCTAAGTTTACAACATATATCAATTGTGCCTTAAAAGGCATCTTCTTCATGATAACTTGCATTGCACAAAAACGTCAAACAGGAAGTTTAAATTACGTCACTTCCGTTTTTTTGTGTGCATCCAACAAATCGGTCAAAGTGTCTTTCTATCACAAATCCACCAAATAATGTGAACACCCTCTGTTGGGTGGAAGGTGAATATATACAGTGACAACTTATAGTATACCATATTAAACCTGGATGTTATATACAGTGTTAAGTTTCTAACTTTGCACTCTCTACTCATATAGCCATAGCTACCTCTGTGCAGCAATATTTGTTACACCCATATATATATCTCTCCCATGGATTAGCTAATCCAGTTTTATGGTATACCCAACAAGCTAGTGACACTAAAATATAAAACGTATATTTTAAATTACAAGTGAAAACATAAAAGTAAACATATAAAGATAGATAAAAATAGAAATGGATAGCACTGAATCTCCTCTTATAGACTGTTCATCTTCAATCCTACTTATGTTGTCCATTTATTGGTGACATATCCTGAGTTCCAATACCCTACATCTATGGATGGAAAAGCATACTCAGATATGTATGTATATACCAGTGCACTTTCAGGTCTATCTCCCAGACTTCAGGTGATATGGTTTTCTTTTCTGTATTATTGGGTGACTTTATCTAGCCGGTAATAAGGGTACCCAAGCCACGGATCATCTCCACTGGATCAATGTTCCCCTGTGATTCCCCGAATGTGCGGGTAGCACCCCACGGTGTCACCAGAGCATCAGGGACACATCATACCATGCTATATATCCGCACCCCAGGTTTGTATCAGATTAACCCCTTGAAGTCTGGTATAGAATTCAGTCCACCTGGAGCAATGGTACTCGATCTATAGATCCACTGGGCCTCTCTGTACAATAGGGCTTTGTCCCAGTCTCCACCTCGGTCTGGTTTCAATACATGGTCTATCAGAGTATATCTGATTGATGCTACCGAGTGTCTCTGTTCTGCACAGTGCTGTGCCACCAGTTGATCCGATGAACCCTTTGCCAGCACCTGGCGTATAGCAAGTCTGTTGTTGGCCATACGTTCTCTCAGGGTGCCCTTCGTCTTGCCCACATAGAACTTCGAGCAAGGACACATAAATAAATAGACCACATGTGTGGTAGTACAAGTGATTGAATATCTGATAGTATACACTTTATTTGTGTGAGGATGATGGAATTTCTTAGTTGAGATAAGTTCATTACATATCATACAGCCCACACAGCAGTAGCTTCCCTTGATATTAACATTCTGTTTTTTCTGATAGCACTGTTTTGGATCCATACGTACCAATAGATTGCAAAGATTGGTGCCCCTTTTGTAGCCCACCATAGTGGTAAATTCTTTTGTGAATCGAAGTTTAGGGTCCGATGTCATGATCGGCCAGTGTCTTCTTAGAATCCTACCCGTATTGATGGTACCTGGGGTATAGGTGGTCACCATAATCATCTTGTTTTGATCTTGGTTTTTCTTCTCTTTATTAATCAACTCATCCTGAGTGTAAAAAAAAAAAAAAAAAAGGTATTCCAGAACGAGATGTTTGAAAAAAGGTAGTAAATTTTATTCCTTAAAATTGTATGTAACAGCATACAACAACATGAGGTTTAGTGAGGACAAAAAGACTTCTGAAAGGTTTCGGTCGTATTGACCGTAATCATAGAATAGCACCTGTTAAGGGGTGCACCCTTTTATGTTAAACACTTCATATTCATTGGTTAAAAACAACAACAGTCTTCAAACTTAACCCTATACATACCATTTAGACATTTAGTGTAGATTGTAAGCATTGGTTATATATAATAAATGCAAACAAATAGATGAAGATATATGTTTCATGTTAAAAAAAACAATACACTAGAGAACTTTCACTTCTTTTGGATGAGGTGGTGGAGGAGGGTCTCATGGATCAAGATACAGCCAACGTTTGTTTGGTTACTGATCCTGTGACACCCATCTTCCACCACCTCCCAAAGGTACACAAGAGCCTTATTAACATCAAGGGGAGACCAATAGTGGCTGGCATCGGATCTCTTTTAGAGCCATTATCTAAATGGGTTGATGACTTCCTACAACCCATGGTGACTTTATTGCCAAGCTATATCAGAGATACATCACATGCTTTACATATGTTGGAGCCAATTGTTTGGAAAGAGGAGTACAGTTGGCTGACAATAGATGTCGCGTCACTGTACTCCTCGATCCCCCATACACAGGGCCTAAAAGCAATAGAATTTTTTCTAAATTTATTTTCTGATCTATCACTAGAATCTAAGAGCTTGGTAATTAGGATTGTGAAATTCTTATTGGAGCACAATTTTTTTATGTTCCAGGGACGCTACTACCTCCAGAGACGTGGCACCGCCATGGGGGCGAAGTTCGCCCCCTCATATGCCAACCTATTTATGGGTTGGTGGGAGCGGTGCCACGTCTATGGAGGTAGTACCGCCGTATCAAAGAACATTGTTATGTACGCCCGCTTCATTGATGATTTGCTTATTGTTTGGTCCTCTGACTCACAATCTGCAAGCGAACTTGCTTAACATCAATGAGGTGGGAATACAATTTACATATGAGTGGCAGAAAGATACTATTAATTTCCTGGATATTACCCTTACTGGAGATGCCCAAGAGGGCAAGGTTATCTCAGCTCTCTATCGGAAACCAATCTCGGGCAATAATCTTTTACATGCCCGTAGTTGCCATCCACGGCATGTATTCAAAGGAATTGCTAAAAGCCAATTTCTACGGGCAAAAAGAAATTGCACAAAAGAAGATACTTTCCGAAGAGAGAGCAGAGATTTAAAATCAAGAATGCTCAAAAGGGGTTATCCTAATAAAGTAATTGACAAGGCCTTTTTTGAAATCAAAGATATAGCAGGAACATATGAGCCACCAAAACAAAGCAATTCCAAAAGACATTTGAGGTTTATCACATCATATTCCAACCAATATGATGATGTATGCCGTATCATTAAAAATAACCTCTCCCATTCTCATGGGAGATAAACAATTGAAAGATGAAATCAAACAAGGGTGCATGTTTGTGCCTAAACGTAATGTGACTTTAGGGAACATTTTGGCTCCCAGTATGTTACAGACAGCTAGTGCCTCTGGCTCATCTTGGCTAAAACACAATGGAACCTTCAAGTGTGGAAGAAAGGTGTGCACCTCCTGTGATCACATTAACATTTCTCCCACATTTAGGCCCCATGTTACAGGAGAGGAGTTTCCAACTAGGGGATGCATTAATTGTAGGAGTAAATTTGTTATTTACATTATAGAATGCACCCAATGTAGGAGACAATACACAGGCAGGACCACAAGGGAGGTAGGCAAACGCGTTAAAGAACATCTATCCTACATTTCAAGCAAACGAACATGCTTAGCTCTTTCCACTCACTTTATTGAGTACCACAATCAGGATGTCACAACTTTTAAATGGCCGGCCATTGAACAAATTGGCACACCACCAAGAGGTGGAGATAAATTGTCAATCTTAAGTAAACAAGAAATTTATTGGATTTTTAAAACAAAGTGCCTTTTACTCTATGGCTATAATTCAGAATATGATGTCATAAACTATTGGCAAAAATAGACAATTGTATTTAAATAACATTTAATATCTTGTCTCTCTGAAATTAAGTTGCTATACTAGTTGTGAGATTTAGTACAAGATATAAGTACATATTCCCCTCTGGTTGTCTAAAATCTAGCCAATAATAACAATAATACTAATGATGTCTTATATATTTTTAATGCTATAGCATTAAAAACCAGGTATATATCAGTCTGATCATACTTTTTTAAAGGATCTCTTATGATCATAAATTATAACCTGAGTTTAATAAGATATTAAAAAAGGTACGTAATGATCTTAAATATAATTGTCTTTTAATTATTTTCATTCTGCACAAGTACCTTTATAAATATTATTATTTATGCATATTTCATTTTCTGAATGTTTAGCCTTAGTTAGACATAGGTAAAGGAATACAATAAGTTATTTTTCCTATAATGTGCTTACATTTCTATCTGATTTCTAAAGGTGTTTCTTTGCTAACATACAATATAAATATTAGGCTTCCACTTTTAACATGAAACATATATCTTCATCTATTTGTTTGCATTTATTATATATAACCAATGCTTACAATCTACACTAAATGTCTAAATGGTATGTATAGGGTTAAGTTTGAAGACTGTTGTTGTTTTTAACCAATGAACATGAAGTGTTTAACATAAAAGGGTGCACCCCTTAACAGGTGCTATTCTATGATTACGGTCAATACGACCGAAACCGGTCAGAAGTCTTTTTGTCCTCACTAAACCTCATGTTGTTGTATGCTGTTACATACAATTTTAAGGAATAAAATTTACTACCTTTTTTCAAACATCTCGTTCTGGAATACTTTTTTTTTTTTTTGCATTACTACTGTGGATTGTGGGGAATCCACTTTTTTCCTACTTAGAACGAGAATCTACAAGTCTATGGGACGCCTAAATCTCCTCCAGGATTTGCGCCACATCTGTGGTCTGGGAACAGCGGTATAGTCTATCACTCCCCACTGTTTAAGGACTACCTTGATAATTGCTTACATCAGCTCCTTTTCTGGAATTGCACATATGTTGTTTATAACCTGAGAAGCATTTCAAATGCGGGATTGCACCATCTGAGTGGTTGGCGATTCTCCCAGCTGTCGGTGACGTCATCGAGAAAAAAGCCGGTCGGGCTGAGGATTGGCCCGCTCCTAAACACGTGGTACGCCACACACAGCTAGCGCGAGAAGAAGGTATACACCGCTTGTGCCAGAATGCTATACTAGGAGACCGGCTGTATTTGGCTTCTATCCGCCTGAGACGCTACATTCTACTACAGAGTGGGTGAGTGAACAACTGCTAGTTCCTTCAGCTCCACACTTTAGCGCAAACATAAATTGCTGTTCTGGTTTTCTTATTGCATAGACTCACACTATTGCTTGTAACGGGTTAACACGCAAAGCGGACTCCCGCATCATGGCTTATTATTATTTTTGTGGGATATGAACTCGAACAGCATTTGTTTAAATAAAAGCATTAATTTGCCTTATCTATAATTGACACCATATTCCAAGATTGGTTCGCCAGTCGATCTGTTTATTGATTCATCCTGAGTGTGTTGCTGTATTAAATCAAAGATTGGTCCCACATTTTTCTGTTTATATCCTCTCTGGAGGAACTTGCTCCTAGTCTCTTCCAGTTGGGAGACCCCCCGGGTATGATGTGTATTGTTACGGATGGTTCTAACCATCTGTGATTTAATAATATCTTGAAATAATGTGGGTGGGTGACAACTTTCTGCTCTGAGAAAGGAGTTAAGGTCTGTCAGTTTTTTTATACAGAATGGTCCCTATTTTATGGCCATCCTTAAAGATCTCCAAATCCAAGAAGCTAACACTTTGACTGTCGGATGTAATTTTCAATTGTACCGTAGTGTCCGTGTTATTGAGGGTATTGAACCACGTATGTAGAGAGTCTGGACCCCCCCACCAGATCAGATGTTGTCTATGTACCTTTGTGTAAAAACAACTCTGTAGGGGGCGCACAAACACTAAGCTAAATATGTAGCAAGCTATTGAAACAAATGATAAGTTGACAGATAATAAATATTCACCTAGATTACAAGTTTTGCGCTATAGAGGGTGCGAAACGCGTTATTTCACCCGCCATAGCGCTGCCATTATGAGTTTTTAAAAAGCAGCCTTGTGCGTGCGATATGGTTGCGTTAAGCTCCATACCGCACAAAATACAAGCGCTGCTTTGACGTGCTCGTGCACACTATCCCCATAGACATCAATGGGGAGAGAGTGTTTTTTTCTTACACCTGCGATCGCGGAATGAAAAGCTCTGTGACGCAGCCCCATTGATGTTTATGGGGAAAAAAAAGTTAAGTTTAAACCTAATACCCTAACATAAACCCCACGTCTTAACACCCCTAACACCCCTTAACGCCCCCAACATCACCGACACCTACATAACATTATTAATTCCTAATCTGCCGCCCCCGACATCGCTGCCACCTACATAAACTTATTAACCCCTAATCTGCTGCTCCCGATATTGCCGCCACTATAATAAAGTTATTAACCCCTATTCCCCCATACCCCAATATCGCCAACATTATAATAAAGATATGAACCCCTATTCTGCTGCTCCCCGACATTGTCGCCACTAAATAAAGTTATTAACCTCTAAACCTCTGGCCTCCAACATCACTGCCACTAAATAAACCTATTAACCCCTAAACCGCCAGCCCCCCACATTGCAAAACACTAAATTAAACTATTAACCCCTAAACCTAACAACCCCCTAACTTTAAATTAAAATGACAAGATCCCTATCTTAAAATAAATAAAAACTTACCTGTGAAATTAAAAAAACTAAGTTTAAAATATATATTAAACTAACATTACTATTATACTAAAATTAAAATAACTATCAATTAAATACATTAAATTACAAATTAAAAAAATCGAACCCTACTAAAAAAAACAAAAATCTACAATAATAATATAATAATAAAAAAAAAATTATGAAATTACGCTGGGATTAGAGAGACAATTTCATATATGCCCATGTTTAGCCCATTTTACATAAAAACAACAATTACGCTTTGTATTTTGTACTTAGTACGAATTTCAAAGTGATTTTTGAGCATCCAGTGTACTTAAATTATGATTTATGATGTTCATTTATAATACGATTTATTCCTTGTAATTTACATACAAATGTTATGTTTTTTGGTGAATAATTTTGTTACGATTTTTCATGCACCTTAACAATACAAATTTTCCCTTTATTTTTGTGAGAATGATTAAATTATTCATTTTGTATGAAGTTTAAATTACAAATTTTATTGTGCACTTTTGCTAAGAAAATGCTGTATACGGCCCTTAATGAGACACCCTGTTTTCAGGGTAAAAAGTGGCTTTAGATGATTCCACCACGGAAATAGAAGGACTGGTGACATTATTTAATAATCTCACCAGTCTAGAGAGCTTTAGATAATTGTGCCTCATATCACCAGCTCATCTGCTTCAAAACGCCACTGTTCCTCTGTGTATCCAAATGTACACCATCAGATTATTAAACTGTCCATAGAGTGTCCAGCAAAACTGTAGTTTGCATTCCGCCACTGAGAGCTGTGACCACTGCAAATGCAGGCTGTGTAGACTCTGCTAAAAGCAAAATACTATCCGGTTTCATCTACTGTCTTATTTCACTCCCAAATACGTGTATTTTGCAAGAGAGACTATCATGAACATGTGTTTGCACACACATACCGCTGGTATTACGAGTTGAAAATAAATGTGAGGTTGAGCGTATTCGCTATTTATGCAAGAATGATTACCGCCTCCTCAGAGCTTAGTTAATTGTTTCACAAAACACATCAAAAATACATTGCAAAGTACGGTTACACTCATAACACCATCTAATAAAGATTATTAGGAAAAAAATTGAGCACAAAAGTTAGAAAGGCTCCAAGATATAAGGACTCAGGTGTTAGAAAAAAAAGTGCTGCAAGGACTTTAACATAGACATACATACTTACATATCATATATACATATATATTTGTTTGTGTAGATATATTTATATGTATGTGTATATATAGTGTATATATATATATATATATATATATATATATATATATATATATGTGTGTGTGTATATATATATATATATATATATATATATAAATATGTGTGTGTGTGTATATATATATATATATATATATATATGTGTATATTTGTATATTATATGACTAGGGCAGATTGATGAAACGTGTAAACCTGTGTGCTTCGCTCTTCTTGTACTATGCTTTGAAACTTCCTGGATTACATTTTAACTTATTGATAAATGAAATTTATTTTTTAACAGAGTGAACCACTGTTCTTGATTCATTTTACTTTCTTTAAATACCTAACTATATATCCATTTATTCTGTATATACTTTAACTTGTGGTTACTAGGTTGTCTAATATGTTACCATAGCAATTGATACAGAAGTTCCGGAGCTAATAGATGACTATGTATTCTAATACTCAATCACTTACTTTTCACTTTTTTGTTCACATGAATATTGCTTACATTATTCACAATAATTTACTAGCTCATATTCAGAGTTCCGTCCCTTGGCCATCCTAGTTTGCAACTTAAACATTCAGTATATTTCTCTTTTCCCCAGAACCAGAGGTGGTAATAATGAACAGGTTCTGGAGAAAAGAGAAATATACTGTATGTTTAAGTTGAAAAGATAAAGGGGAGTGAATAGCAGATTACGGCAGAGAAAGCTAAAACACATAAGACTGACAGATTCGCTACCCTGTTGATCTGTACTAGCTTTTATGGAGTTGCTTTTTATTTTTAAAGAAATAAAGTTTATATTTTATCGAGAGCGGATCTTTTTTCCTATCTGTTTCTTTGCATAGCTTGATACCAGCTATGATCCAGCTCTGTTAAGTTTTGTAGAGAACCCCCCTTCATGTATGTGTGGTACAGGTAGTGTGTTTATAGGGCTGAAAACTGGAGGCTATACTTTGAAGGAGTCGTTGTCATCCCAATCCTAAGGTGAGCCGAATGCCCAATGCTGACAGCGAACATTCTTACACGGGAGAGCGAGCCTGGAGGAGCTGGTCGGTTGACAATAAGGGGCAGAGAAATAGCCGGTAATGGCATACCCCGTAGTCAGTATGGATGCTATGCATTGTTGGAGGGTGTCAGTGGGAAAGAACCCAGGTAAATTTGGCATAACTGGAGGAAAGTATTGGTGAAGGATGTCTGAGAGCGGTAAGAAACACATCCACCAGGGAGTAAGTCCATAGAGGCTATGTTTTTTGTGCGTATCGACAACTGATATACTCACTTTGTCTGGTATTGCATATATTGTACAGCCTTCCAAAATTTGTGCCCGTACATAGAACGCTGAAGAATTGTTTTTCTAGTTTAGTATCTGTTTACAGACATATATACACATATAAAAACATAAATACATATGTACACATATATAGACATATATAAGTGCATTGGAGCCCTTTGCAGTTAAGTAGATGAAAACATGTAAAAACATTTTTATGCAATATTCATATTTAAAGGGACAGTAAATGTAAAAAATGTGCAGAATTATGTAGTATTATCTTAGCAACAGCTTGTAAAATCAAAAGGTTTTGAGAGATTTTATCTGCTAAAGTTATACTTACCTCGTCTCCTCTCCAGGCTCTTCTGATCATGTCTTCTATTCAAAAGTTGTTCGCGGACTCAGTGTCTAATCACAGCGCGCTGACCACACTATTGAACTAAATGTAGTGCGCTCCCACTCTGTTCTGGTAGCGGGAGCGAGCTACATTTAGTTCAGTGTGATTAGACAGTGCACCCACAAACCGCTTTTGAAAAGAAGACATGATCAGAAGAGCCTGGAGAGGAGACGAGGTAAGTATAACTTTAGGGGATAAAAGCTCTCAAAATCTTTTGATTTTACAAGCTGTCGCTAATATAATGGTACATAATTATGTAACATTATTTTTTACATTTACTGTCCCTTTAATAAAGTGTATAACTGTGTTTGTACTGTAAATATTTCCCATTCCAATGTTCTGCACATAGCAGTATATGTTCTATGTATTTATAAATAGACATTCATATATATAAATATCTGTAAATATCTATACCTATATATAATCATCTGTATATATACTGTAGGTTTAGATATATATTGTACCAAAATACCATCTGATATATATATATATATATATATATATATATATATGTATTTATGAAGAAATCTAACATATCCTTCTGTGAAGAACATTGGAATGTGAAATATTCATATTTTCATATTGGGTTAGGGCACTTGAGAATATGGGATAGGGTTTGCACGTGAGTTTACTTCTATGGGGGAATACCTGAATGCGCACGCAATATTATAAGTTCAGCTTTTGTGCTCGTCCTGTTAGCTTGCGAGTGAAAACATTTTACTTTTAACTCATAATATGAGCGCAACCCGACGTGCGCAAAAAGCATTAAATAGTGCACCACTCGTATTCTGGTCCTAAAGGAGTAAAATATTTGGATATTTGTGATGATTTGTTTACAAAGTTTCATAAACAACAATTTGATTACAAGATGCAATATTATTTGAATACAATGAAAGTACAAATACTGCACAGTACATATGAATTAACCATATAAAAACTTATTTAAAATAACTAACACTATATAGATTGGTCAGTTGTAGTCCAGCTGAAAAGGTTATCACATAACTTATCTACAAAAAACCAATGATCATAAGTTTATTTTTTTGAAAAAAAAATGTCCTTTGCTTCTTCAAGGAATGGGAGATATATTCTAAAATTGGATGTTGTCCCTTTTAGTGATATTTGGTCAAAATGTATGGAAGGCTAGACCAGTAGCCAGTTGTTCTCTCTTCCTGTGCAGTAAATCTTTCAGGGCCTTTAAATAGATTTTAAGGCCTTTCTGGATTTTCACTCATCCTACCATAGCCGATTCTTGCTTCCTGCTCTGGTTTTCTGGACCTCCTGCCAAAGCTTATCGCTGTATCACATACCAGAGTTCTTCATTGTTTCTCATTGTTTTTACCCTGATATTCAGGGCCATGTACCATAGATGATTCTGGTTTCATGTCTCTATTTTCAGGACCTCCTACTATAGCGTACATTTACTTCCTGATCTGGCTTTCTGGATATCTAATTCTGGCTTTTTTATCCTCCTAAAGTTGCTTATCCTTGTTGTCCATCCTGAATTTTCACCCTCCTACAATTCCTGATCATTCATGCCCTCCTACTATAGCTGACCCTAGCTTCCTGTCCAGGCTTCCGAAACATCTACCATAACTGATCCTTGCTCCTTCCTTTGAATTTCAGAAACTCCTACCATAGCTTATTTTTCCTGTCACTATTTTCAGGATCCCTTACAATAGATTTGTCTGATCTGGATTCTTGTGTCTCCAAAAATTGCTTATTATTGTTCCCAATGTTTCTTCTTTCCTGTTTTGTCTCTTGAGGATTACTTTCATTGCTGATCCTTGCTGTCCTTCTTGACTTTCTGCACCTCTTTCCTTAACTGATCCTTTAATGGTTCTCCTGGTTTTTTGGGACCTCCTCCCATAGCTGATTATTTATGCCTTCCCTGACTCTCTTGATCTCCTACCATAGCTAATCCTTGCTGCCTGATCTGATTTTCGAGACTTCAATCTTGCTACCGACTGTGCCACAGTACTGTGCAATGAGTGTACACCATAGTAGCCTACATAATCGTTTAGAAAGCTGTAGTACACACAATATATATATATATATATATATATATATATATATATATATATATATATATATATATATATATATATATAGATATATATATATATATATAGATATATATTATATATATATATTTTTATATATATATTTTATATATATATATAATATATATATATATATATATATATACATACATAAATCCTCAACCATTAACTTCAATAACAATTTACGCCAATGTTTGGAAAAATCTAAATTTAAGATTCTTTAAATTATTAGATTTGGCAGCAAAAAAAAAAATACATTAAAGGCAAAACAATGAAAAAGGCGAGTGCAGTATTAAGTATGCATACAGCTGTTAATAGGCGGAATTGGTAATTAAATTATATGATCTATAAAGTATGAAGCTGGACGAAGCAAGACAAATGTTTAGATTTACAGGTCTGCAGAGAGGAAATCTGTGATCAACCAGCATAGGAAAACATATTAGCTCATATTCATGTGTTAATCCATGAAAATAAATGAGCCGTTACCTTTAAAATATAGGATACCACTTATATTTTTATTATACACAATGGATTGTGCAAATACTTATAAGGATCTGATGTTGAAATGTGGATCTTCAAATGACACAGTTTTAGTATATGTAATGTTTTATACGTTTTTAATGTGTATATATGCTTTTAAAGGGAATTTCTCAAATGTGCATTCAAGCTCTTAAAGAAAATGTGTCTGCTACTAAAGTCTGGCTATATTTTCACTAAAGTAATAATCATCATAAGTCATTAAGCTGTTTTACAAACCTCTGCAGGGGTGGACAGTCTGAAGCAGCAGGTTTAACGAATTTACAAAAGAAATACACCATCAATGTACTCCTTAGTGAAAAATAAAAAGTGCAAGAAAATAAGTATATAACCCGTGCTATCAGTCAGTAGAAATACTAACTTTCAAAAAGCGGACTAGTATTTCTATGTACAACTATGCTTCATATTTAAGATGTTAATAAAGGCATATTTCATCAAACAATTCAGAAACACTGTATCCAACAAAAGTTCATATGTTGCTTGAAGATATCAGACTGAAGACAAAGTTACCACTGATGAAGACGTGAGTTCACTTCAAAACGAGTAAGGATTGAGTGGCACCTGGCGGCATAGGTGATAGTAACGAATGGAGGATCCTTGCTTGAAACCAAACACATTTTTAGACTGAAGCTGTTAATCCAATAACGGCAAGGATCGGAGTATCCTATTGTTATTCAAGGCTGAATATATACCTCATATGATTGAGGATTATAAATGTGAGTGCATTGGCATACTTTGTTTTGTGGCAATAAATCAGTACACACTATGGTGCCTATTTCTCAAAGGTCTTGCGGACCTGATCCGACAGTGCGGATCAGGTCCGCAAGACCTCGCTGAATGCGGAGAACAATACGCTCTCCGTATTCAGCATTGCACCAGCAGCTCACAAGACCTGCTGGTGCAACGCCGCCCCCTGCAGGCTCGCGGCCAATGGGCCGCCAGCAGCGGGGTATCAATCAACCCGATCGTACTCAATCGGGTTGATTTCCGGCGATTCCTTTCTGCCTCATCAGAGCAGGCAGACAGGGTTATGGAGCACCAGTCTTTAGACTGCTGCTTCATAACTGCTGTTTCTGGCGAGTCTGAAGACTCGCCAGAAATACGGGCCCACAAGCTCCGTTCGTAGCTTGATAAATGGGCCCCTATGTTGATTCCTTCTTGTTTTTCTATCTGAGGAAATACAGACTACTTCATGTATTGGGCGACAAACATATATACAAATATACCAACAGCAACAAGAAGAAAACACTGCAAACCAATATTACGTGCTGTTCAATCAGGTAAGGTTTATTCGTCCACTGGAGACATAAGCAGACATAAAGCACCTGACATATTTCACGCAGGCGTACCCGCGCTTCATCAGAGGTCTATATACAAATATAAACACATAAATACATATGAACACATATAAAGAAATAAATATAAGTGCATTGGAGCCATTTGCAGTTAAGTAGATGAAAGCATTTAAAAATTATATTCATGCAATATTCATATTTAATAAAGTTTTATACTACGTATTTACTGTAAATATTTAACATTCCAATGTTCTGCACTTAGCAGAATATGTTCTATGAATTTATAAATATATATTCCTTTATATATCTGTATATATCTATACCTATATATATATATATATATATATATATATATATATATATACAGTCATGGCAAAAATATTGGCATCCCTGCATTTCTGTCAGATAATGCACCCCTTCGTCTAGAAAATTGCTGCAATTACAAATGTTCAGGCATTCTCATGTTTATTTATTTTGTTTGTATTGCTATGACACAAAAAAGTAGAGAGAAAAAAGCCAAATCTGACACATACCACGCAAAACTCCAAAAATAGACTGGACAAAAATTATTGGCACCCTCAATTTAATATTTGGTAGCACACCCCTTGGAAAAAATAACTGAAATCAATCGCTTCCTGTAACCATCAATGAGTTTCTTACACCTCTCTACTGGAATTTTGGACCACTCTTCTTTTGTCAGCTGCTCCCGGTCTCTCGGATTGGAAAGGTTCTTTTTCCCAACTGCTGTTTTGAGATCTCTTCACAGGTGCTCTATGAGATTGAGATCTGGACTCATTGCTGGCCAGTTCAGTACACTCCAGCTCTTTGTCTTAAACCATTTCTGGGAGCTTTTTGATGTGTCCTTTGGGTCATTGTCCTGCTGTATGACCCATGACCTCTGATGGAGACCCAACTTTCTGACACTGGGCACTACATAGCACCACAGAATTCTTTGGTAGTCTTCAGATTTCATAATGCCATGCACACAGTCAAGACATCCAGTGCCTGAAGCACCAAAGCAACCCCAAGACATCAGTGAACCTACACCATGTTTGACTGTAGAGACTGTATTCTTTTCTTTAAAAGCCTAATTTCTATGCTCTATGGGATTGACATCTGGGGTAGATTTATTGTATGACGGGTGGACATGATTCGCTGTAGCACAAGTTAGCACGAGAGCGGGAGTGTTAAATACCACTCAACTTGCAATATGTCCATTAAAGAGATGGTTAACTATTACAACCTTGAGCTATCGTTATTTTTTTATTTTTTTTATTTTTTTATTTTTTATTGAGGTATATTTAAAGGCATACATCAATCATAAAAAAAAAAAGCAAAGTTGTGCGTCACAAGTCACATACAGTGAGGGTTCAATGTTACAGGTATGGTGAAATAAACATAAAAGAAACGTGTATGTTAAAAGAGAACAATGGGGTGCGGCATAGACTAGAGGAGCCGCATAGTTAGCCCTCCTAGTCTAGGAGGTATGTTATAGATGGGGGGGGGAGGTGGGAACTTGAACGATAGATAAGATGAAATGTATATCTGAGGAGGCCTTTAAAATATGGAGTATCATACACATAGAGAACATAGCTAATTAAGCTGATTTAGAATGTGGTGTAGGAGAAGATCGCAAATTTAAAGTCGTGATGCTGGTCCAGCCCACATCACAAAATGGTACTATACGCCCCAGTAGGACTGTGTCTTCTTTTACCAGGTTATGAATTTGCGCACTTTGTCTCATGACGAGACAACACGACACTCAGTAAGATACTTACATTAATCAGCTGCTAATATAATAAACTCAGAGTTTAGTCAACAAATGTGCTATACAAGCAACTCAAGTAGCCCATTTAGATTAAAATATGGAAAGCCAACATAAGTATGCGAACTAAGGATGTAAGCAAAGGTGAAATGTGGAAGCCAGGTTATGACCCCTATAATATAAAACACTGTTAATTATGAAGATTTGCTCCCAAGTTTCTAACTGAGCCCCATGTCATGGGGTAATATGGGATTAGGTGCTAGGAAACAAGGGATAGTATTGTTATAAGAGGTGAGGCAAAACAGTTGAGCGTGGTATGATAGCTATAATACTGTATACAGTAGATGTTAAGGCGCAGCCTCGGCCGCTGACTACGCCTATGCTATCGGGAAGTAAGACTCAATATTCCAAGTATATAAGAGCTAACCACCAGAAGCAATATAAGGTAGATGGGCACATGTGCCATAGGCTACACTAGCGTTATCTCTTTCTAACTTAAGAGCAGCAATATCTTAAAACATTTCTTTTAAACTCAATTATCCCCATAATCTCATAACTATAGGATCTCACTGTATATGGCGATAATATATAACTTAGGTGCCCCAGCCAATGTTATCCTAAAGCGCAATAAAGGAAGATATGTAGATGGTTTATATGTGGGCTTATAGAGCTGGGTACATTAGCTTATAAACAGAAAAGCTGACATATATAGCAATAAAGGGATACATATCACATCATGCCAAGTATAGTGTATAGAAGGCACAATATTCACAGTGGAGGGGAAAAAAAAACGTTTGAAACATATATTAACAGATAGCATTTTCATAGAATAAACCTGGATCTCTCTAATCAGAGCTTTAAGAATGTTAGTAAATGTAATCAAACCCAAAGAGTCACTTGGAAGTTCCTTAACATTAGTGCAGGTGGGTTCTGCTAACCAACATAAACATGGCAGATAGAATTTAGGCTGTAGGTTTTTTAAAAGTCTGAGTGGAGGCGTCTATGGAACTAAACAGAATCTGTGACCGGGCATCCAATCGTCACCTGGAAAGTCAAAGTATTTACCCCATTCCTGTTCTCTCAAACAGGGAAGCTGGAGAGTCTTGTCGCGATGCCGCTCCTGCTTGTAAGACCGTTTGGGGTATATCAGTAATGACCAGATGAAAAGCGGCACTGAAAACAGCCAAGCTGCCAACCATATCTCTAGCTCTATTGCCGACCCTGGTCCCCGGCTGGCCAGAATAAGTAGAGTCCACTTTTGGTAGGTGATTGTAGATCGCGCCGGGTATTGTGTTTCCAATGGTAGTCACCTCAGCTGCACAGAATAGTTCCGTCGCAGCCGCTGCAGAGCCAAGGCCGCATGGTGAATGCTGGGGTCCCATGGCAACTCTTTCAACTACATGTGCTTCAGTCAATTCCAAGATCTTCGCCATCACAGGTGTGCATAGATCCTCAAGAGCACTGTTGCTCTGCTCCGCTTGCTCTTGTGTGAGGCGGTGTGGAGGAAACTGCTCCGAGGCTGACATTAAAGATGGCGGCTGGTAAAGGACAGCCATGTCTGGTGACCGGTGTCCCATGCAAGTGGTTAGGTCATCAGGAGAGATAGAGTGAGCAGCAGAAGGCTTGAAAGCTTTGTCTATGGCTTCTAAGAGAGCTGCGTTATGATGAGTGAGCAGTTCCTTTATCTGGGTGAGAAGGAGCGCAGCCATGTTTCCACACGCTCAGCCTTCAAGTGGGAATGAGAGGACTGGGGCTATAGGGCTATTCAGTATACCATAGTTTCCCCACAGGCTGTAGGCAGATAGAGTTCCATAAAAGTAGCTAACAAAGTTGATAAAAGTTGAGTAAGATAGGCATTTAAACCATAAAGATCATTGTAATTGTCAGGAGCTCTGAAAAAGTGCGGCTTGCTCCGTTGATAGCTGGCTCCGCCCGCCGAGCTATCGTTATTTTAACAAATAAATAAATAATGTGACTTTAATTCATGAATTTTCTAAAATCGCTATATTTATTAAAATATTTATTGTTTAAACTCAGATTTTATTATTTATATCCTCCTCCCGTACCACGGCCGCCATTAAAATTCTCCGGTCACGTTTTTTTAACATCCACTGACAGCTCAGGCCAGTCGGCGACACTCCTCTTAGCTAACACGCCCTTCAACAGATATGCGCATGCCCTAACTATTCTATCGGTGTCTGAGAGTGCTCTAGATTGGAATTGTGCGTATGCTCACCATTTATTTACGGCGATTGGCAACATTTTACTAAGGCTAACATCTGTTGAAATATTGTCAGGCAAGTTTTTTTTTCCTTTCTGAAGGTGCAGATGACTGTAAACGCTTATTTGATGATTGGATAGAATGTATTGCATACATAAATGTAACGCATGTGCAGAGCAAGGCAAGAAGATTGACATGACAATGCGGTGACACAGGGAGGGGTGGTTATATTCTATCGCAGGGATGAAGATGGCAGGGAAGGAGCAAGGAACGGTAACGCTGTGAAAGTAAACTATTAATTTATTACATTTAGGATTAACGTTTTTAAATAAATATATATGCAAAATAAGTTATAATTACTCAATTATTAATATTTAAATATTGAAATACTAAAAATTTACCATCACTTTAATGAGCTGCAATGCTTTTAATTCAACAAATCATCTCTATGTATAAATCCATGCGGCACATGCTGTATACCTGCTAGCTGTATGTGGAATGCTATAATGTATAACTGATTTCAATATGTGGGCGGGGTTATAACCAATTTACATAAAGAGCAGTGTATATGGAATTTCCAAGGTGGGAAACATTGACATGTCAGAAAAATTTTATTGCCTTAAGAAATTGTAGCATAAAATGTTCTCCGCTCTAATTTGTTCCCAATGATCCATTTAACCTGCTGGAGCTGTTTTCCCTACATGCTCAGCGATACTCTTGGGAGCACTTAGATCTGCATATGGGATATCGCTAAATCCCTCACAAAATAAACTTCTAGGGAAGCGCGTCAAATTCATGTTGAATATCACTCAAGCGGTAAGCCGAGGGCGTGCTGAGGGTAAACTAATCTGATAGTGCACAAGTAGTTCTGATCTACACTATTAATAATACTAATAATGATAATAATAATGGTTGTCTTCAGGTCTTAATAAGCACTACATTTTATAGTGGCATTTTGGACTGCGCTTGAGCACAACACTTAACTTACCACTTGTACCACAAGCTCAATAAAAGGCTAATATTGTTCCCTCTGCTATCTATTATTATTATTATTATTGATATTAAAACTTAAATGCACCTATGTACATTTAAATTTTGATTATTCTATCCCTTTAATTGTTATGTGGAAGTGACCACGGGTCAATTTATGAAGCAGCGGATGCTGCCTATTCCGCGTGAGCCTTCTGGCTCGCCAGAATCATGATTTAAGAAGCAGCGGTCTTAAGACCACTGCTCCTTAATTCTTCCGCCACCTCTGAGGTAGCGGACTGCAATCAGCTCGATCAGATGATTGACACCCCCTGCTAGTGGCCGATTGGCCATGAATGTGCAGGGGGCAGCATTGCACAAGCATTTTACTAGGTGTATCTAGCTGTGATTATGAAGCCTTGAAATGAAAGCAACCTTAGGCTTGATGATATAGGTGTTAATAATTTCTCATGCTAGTAATGCATATAGGGGCATGAAAGACTGTTATTACAACAGCAGATCTTTAAAGACGTTTACAATTCTCTTCTATAAGTGCTTTTAATTGTTAAGGGACTTGAAACCCATATTTTTTCTTTCATGATTCAGAAAGAGCATTCCATCTCACTGGATAGGCATTTTTAGTGATCTAGCGGATACAAATGATCTGCTGGGCTTGGACGTTCCAGGAGTTCTTGAGCATGATCATTATTTTTAAACTAATCCTTGACTGCCATTGTAAAGCATCTTATCTCACGGTAGTGTTTCACTATTTCAAAGCTGATGAAGTTTTGTTTGTTTTTTGCATATGTTATAGTGAACTGGTTTATAGAGTAAATATTTTTCTATAATATTTTGAAGGCAGGTTTGTAATGTCAAGTAGAGCCTCAGACCTTGATGATCTGGTGACTGGTTACAAATCATTATAAATTACGCAAATGTTACATTGCAAAGCTGCAGCAAGATTTGTCTACTAGATATTAGTTTCATATATGAACCAATGCCGTTGATGACTGACAATTTTTGATGTCATAACATTCTCACTTATAGGGGGAAGGGGCTGAGCTGCGGGGCTGGTTTGATTTATGAGTCCGGTCCTGAACCTGTAACAAACAAGCTATTAGAAAGGGGTTTCGCTGAAAGTCAGAATGTTTAAGTTGCCTCTTCTCCTTTGTTCCAGATGGAAATGACACACTTTTTATACTCATTCTTTCTCTCTTTAAACGTATCTAACTAATGAGGAAATGGTAATAAAAAAATCATACTATTCTATTAAATAAGGTTTAGAGTTAAGGAGCAGAAGCAGAAAATGATTATTAAAGTGGCAGTAAACACCTTTAGATTTTTATATAAAATCTTTAGTTACGGGTAATGAAACAACTTTGCAATATACAGTACTTTATTTATTTTAGCCCTTTTCATGTAATTTATCACTGAATGTTGATGATTATCTAATGCTCGGAACTTGAAATGCACCTACAGCTTGTCAATCATCCTGGAAAAATGTCCAGGTTTTCTGACATCTAAAACCTGTGAGTTTGTGAACAGGTTAAGAAGCATGAATAAGCGTGTACCAAAATGGCCCCAAAGAAGCTTACGAACTTTCATAAGGGCTAGATTACGAGTGGAGCACAATATTGCGCTTTCACAAGTGTATATTTGCACTACACTTAGTAATATTACAAGTTAAGCAAGGTGACATTGGCATTGTCTAGAAGCTTTGTGCTCACTAAAGTCCGCTTACAATGGGAGCCTCGTTCTAATAGTCGTACATCCAATGCACTCCAGCCACCAGAAGAAATCTTTGTTTAAAAGACCTTTATTTTCATTAGTTGGGTCTAAAGGTTTACAGGAACAACGTTTCGAACCTAAAATAGGCTCTTAGTCATGTACAGGTACATGACTAAGAGCCTATTGTAGGTTCAAAACGTTGTTCCTGTAAACTGTTGAACCCAACTAATGAAAATACAGGTCTTTTAAACAAAGATTTCTTCTGGTGGCTGGAGTGCATTGGATGTATGACTATTTGGATTAACAAGATTTGGCAAATCTTACTCTGTGCCCCACAAACAAGTGTGCTGTTCTCTTTCCTTTTTTGAGCCTTGTTCTAATGCCATGAGACACGGCAAAGAACCTAGCGCAGCGCATGGGGTAAGTCACGCAGTGTTGAGCAGCAAATTAAAAATATATATGAATATATATATATATATATATATATTTATGTGTTTATATGTGTATATACACAATAACACATATGTATTTAAGAATATACATATATATTTACAGTAAAAACACAATCCCCATAGACTTCAATGTAAAGGCACTCCCCTCATTTTAACCCCTTATAACTGCTTTGTGCATCCCTCGCCAACAATGCAGGTTGCGCTATATGCTTTCCCCTATTGAAGCTGGTTTTGGGAAGGTGCACAAAGAGTAGCTCAAGGGCCAATTCTACAATAGAGGCAGACTAGGCGACCACAAACTTAGTGTATGACATAATTGTTTTTTATTGTTTTTTAATGTGTGTATTTACTTTTTTGCTGCTTAACTTGGGCTTCGTAGTAAGAGCTGTATGTGGTGCCATAATGGCTAGAATAGGAGGAGACTCCCTTGCAAAATAGCGAGGCAGAGAGTGCAGGTCAGCTGAAAGCATCTGGCTGAAATATCTCACTGCACAGCCCCTGCACTCTCTGCAAAACTTTACCAGCCTTTGTAAAAGTTGTTAGAGCTAGTGACAGCAGTAAGACTTGCCTCCACCAATGGCCTAATGGGTATTACATGGAGCTGATGAACTCTCATAGGAGCCCTGACAAATCTCCAACATATGAGTGTATTATCTTCTCCTACATGATGTCTGGTATGTATCTATGTGTGTGTATATATATAGAACAACAGAGCTCTTCTGAAGTTTAAAATATTACAAATTGGTGATTGAAAGAGTACAGGTTCTATGGTTATCCCCCTGCAGCTAGATACATTTTCTTATTAGATATTCTAGTATCAGTCTAGTTATAATGGTGAACAAGAAAAGAGGTCATCCTGCCTAATGAATCAAGTTTGTGTATCAATAACATTTCTCTCTTTTTTAAGAGAGATTCCCCCCTTCTAGGGGAAGGTTCCCAGTCTATTATCTAGAACCTCAATTGTGCAATGGAATGACCTGCCCCCAAAAAATGGCATGCCACTGGTGCCTCCAGATTTTTTCTTCTAATGCTAGATTTGTGTTGCACTATCCTATCTCGTGCCCTCTGCATCTCGCCAATATAAATCTTGGCACATGGGCATTTAATTAAGTACACCACAAAGCTAGTATTGCAGGTAAAGTAACCATTAATTCCATACTTTTGACCAGTATAGGGATGGTAGAAACTGTCACCCTTGACCAGACTGCCACAACTGGAGCAGCCTAAGCAAGGAAAGCAACCTTTCTTTTGACTTGCCAAGTATCCTGTGTTGTCTTTCTTTAAACTACCCACATCTGCTCTTACCAATTTATCGCTTATGCTAGGTGGACGAGTATAGGCAGGCATTGGAATATTAGCAAAAATCTCTACATTTGGATTACAATCCCTTTTGATATGGCAATGTTGCCTAATAATGCGTTGGATAGCTGGACTGAAAGAGTTAAACTCAGAAATAAAAACCATCCTTTCCTGTTTCTGTTTTTTCTCAGTAGGTTTAAGGGCCTCATTGCGTGTAATTGTTTTAACATCCTCTATACTACAATTAATGAGGGTAGCCTCTTTCTAGAAACCATTTACCCTCATCCACTAATCTAGTGCACATCAGAGCCTCATCTTTCACTATTCGCCTTACTCTCAAGAGTTGACTCTTTGGGAGTGATTGTTTTAATGTTGGAGGGTGTGCACTGGTATAGTGGAGAAGTGTGTTTCGGTCAGTCTCCTTATGATACAAATTTGTGTACAAATAACCATTCTTTTTGTACACATTTGTGTCCAAAAAACTGATGCTTTCTCTTCCCGGGTCCAACGGTAAACTGACTCCGTCTGATAATCATGTTCATCACAAAAAAACTTTGTACGTTTTTTAGCTTCCATCTCTTTACGAAGCTCTGCAATTTTAATATTGGTTTCGCTGATCATCTTTTCAATATCGCATGCTTTACCAGGCTCCTTCATAGAGACCTCCAGCTGTTTAATCTCATCACGCTGGGAATCAATTGCCTTCTGTAAGTAATCAACAATGAGTACTATAATATCCAGGGAACATTTGTTTAGGATATGCTCAAACTTTGTGCAGTATTCCTTATTGTTTGCTAAGAGTGTAGGTCTTGTACTCATCCTCAATCCTCATGGTATGCGCTTAACTCTATGATATTCTGCAAGCATAGAGGCATGTAACTCGTAGGACATTGTTTTTTTTTAACAGTCTCTTATAGCTTTGAAAGTTAATTTCAGCCTGTGGGGTTCTTAGAAAATCCCTTGTCCCCCTCACCAGAGTAGTAATCCTGGCTGCGTCTACATCTGTATAGCCAAATACCTTTGCTCCTGTTGTTTCTTGTAAATCTTCCATTAGTGCTTTATGCAGGGATCATGTGCAGTAAAAACGTATAATGCCAAAAGGAATCCAGCACTCAAGCCGTCAGGTTGTGCATGCCAGAAAGGTTACCTGAAGACTTCTGCCCATCTGGAGGACCACTTCGCCCAGCTTGGATGAAGACTTCTCCCGGCTTCGTTGAGGACTTCGGCCTGGTTGGATGAAGACTTCTGCCGCTTCCTTGAGGATGGATGTACGTTCTTCAGAACAGTAAGTCGATCTTCAGGGGGTTAGTGTTAGGTTTTTTTATTTTTAAATGTTTTTATTGAGGTAAAGTTTGGCATACAGACAAGATATTGAAAACATTCCATAAGTGCCATCACAAATAACATAGTGCAAGATTCATTATACAGTAGATATGTTGTAAAACGTTATTAGCAATATCAACCAACCCAAATAACAAGGTAACTAATGTTAAAGAAAAAAGCTTTTTAAAGACACAATACAGTCTTGCTAATGATAGGTTAAGCCCCCCTCTTGTTATAAAGGGCCACTCCTGGGCTTCTAACTAAGTGATAGCTTTGCTATAATAGGAGGCTACCTGCTATATAGGAGACCACTTATGAAACTTATTCTGTTTACCTCAAGTTTTAAAGTTTTGTATATTAACAAACTGTTAGGGATTATATCAGGAGAAGAAACATGCAGGGATAGCCAGATTTGATCCCTTTGAGCTGTCATTGAAGACAATTTAGCTATAACAAAATCATTGTAGTAATATTATAGTCATATAGAAGAAGTTTTAAAGTTTTGTATATTAACAAACTGTTAGGGACTATATCAGGAGAAGAAACATGCAGGGATAACCAGATTTGATCCCTTTGAGCTGTCATTGAAGACAATTTAGCTATAACAAAATCATTGTAGTAATATTATAGTCATATAGAAGAAGTTTTAAAGTTTTGTATATTAACAAACTGTTAGGGACTATATCAGGAGAAGAAACATGCAGGGATAACCAGATTTGATCCTTTTGAGCTGTCATTGAAGACAATTTAGCTATAACAAAATCATGGTAGTAATATTATAGTCATATAGAAGATAGCTAAGGTGCGGCATAAGTAAGAGAAACCGCGTAGATAACTTTCCCAAAAAAAGGAAGTATATTATATTATATGGGGGGGGGGGGGAGGATGGGGGAAGGAGGTGGTAACTAGGTTAGAAGGTATATTATTTGAAAATGTGAGAGGATGGGAGGTGGTAGCATGTGCGTGAAGCAAAATATATCAAAGAATTGCATATTTCTAGAGAATGAAAAATGAACTACTGTGTTTCCTGGTTTAAGGCAAACAAGCTGCGATATAGTAAGCGCCATATCCTAATGACTGAACTGACTGCGCATGGACTGAGACTATATTATACAGTATTGTTTTTACAAGAGTCTCCATATCTATAAATTTAAGTCATGCTATTTTACTATACATTCTAGAACTCAGGAATTTATCATAGTCATTGCACAGACCGGGGTTAATATATACATTATTTACACGTAGACATACCTATTAGAGACAAATATATGTTTTGAAGACTTGCCTTTTAGGCGACCATGGTATTTTATTTATTATGTGACGTCTGGGCTACCAGGATATAGGAACTTAGCTATACTATGGTGCAGGTCCAATGTTTAGACATTTTCCACTCAGGCGGTGGTCATGGTTTGCTATGCTAAGACTATTGGTTGTGTTGTAGAACCTGAGAATCTAAGGGGTCACTCATAACTGAGGTTATGCAGCTCCTTGGAGACATTCTAGGGAGAGAGAATGTACATCACGGCACTAGTGTAGGTCCAGCCTACATTGGAGAGCAAATCACCCTAGAACAATTTGAAATCTGTACATATGGTAAGCCTGAGTAGGTAGCGCGTCTACAGCGCTCCTGTATATATGTGCATGGGGGTATTAAGCCTCAACCCTGGAGCACAGTTACGGAAGTAAATTTCCTCACTAGAAGACCTGTAATATTGAGCATAGGGCTGGATATGAGTTGAACACCAAAACCTAGTAGGCAAACGTCCAAGAACTATTTACATGTAGTTTCTCAAAGTGGGGTTGAGTAAGAAATACTTATAACTAGAAACAGAATGCACCTATCGTATGGATAAGACTAGGAAACACATAATGAGATAACAAAGTTGAGGAGGGACTAGCCTTACTCCATAAACTCTATAACACATACAGCAAACATATTATTTAAGACCTCAGAGAAGTAAGCCATGCTGTCTCGGCCGCCGACAGCACGGCTCATGTTGATATCATGGGTATATGTCCACCGTGTACATGTCAGGAGGAGAAACATGTCATATAAAAAAAAAATCCATCAGTGTGATGTTACAATTGAGATACCAATAGGCCACAAACCCCAATAAAGGAGCTCCACACATGAGACTGAAGTATAGAATAGGCCACAAACCCCAATAAAGGAGCCCCACACATGAGACTGAAGTATAGCAAAATCGATGAATAAATCTGGCCCAAGGTAACTGTGTAGAGTTCCATCATTTTAGCTTGATATATGTATTGTCACAGTAAGCAGTCCCACTAAACAGTATGGGAATAAATGTTCAGACTGGAGATAGATTCCATAAACGTTGTAGAACAGGGGCTACAAGCAGGTGCATAGGAAGCTCTAGATTAGCCTATGCCTTTTCTTAGGTCCCCGGGAAAATATTGCACAGGTAACATGCGGCCCCGTGATGTACACCAACCCACAATGTCCTGCTTAAACTCGATCACTCCTACCTCTGCACCACGGAGCAAGGGGAAAGCCCCACAAACATGGTCGCGATCTGCAGATGTCACAAGCCCCGCAGCTGCAGGTAAGTTTAGGAGTGAGGGCTGAATGATTCCAAAGTCTCGCATCTCACTGGGCGGCCCAGGGTCAAAGTGTTTAGTCAGATAGTCACATTCTGCCGCCTCCGGTAATATGCGTGTCTCTCGAGCAGCCTGATCCCTGCAATGGTGGCTGAGCGGTTCGTCATGCTGGAGTGAGTCGGGCAGGCGACACAAGGACCCATGGGCTAGTATGCCATCTGCAATACTCTGATTTAAAACTGTGTTAGCACTAGACAGGCTGAGGGTAGCATGCTCAGAAACAATAGTTACAGTGCAACACTCGTGGAGCGTTGCTTCCATTCTGGCGAAGTGTTCATATAGGAGCTGCGCCACATCCTCTGCCCAGTAGTTCAGGGCCTCCGTCCTTGTCATATTTTTATAGAGCTTCTGACAGCTAGGGATAGCCTCCTGGACACTTGCAGGGTCTTGTAGGATTATTAGAGATCAAGGGATTTCCTTGTGGTACAAGAGAATTTGATCCCAAGGGTAGATAAATGAGATTATAGTCTTATTAGAGCCAGGAGCTCCATTCATGCACGTCTGGCTCCCTTGGAAGTTGGCTCCGCCCCCGTTTTAGGTTTTTTTAAGGGTGTATTGGGTGGGTTTTATTTTTAGGTTAGGGCTTTGGGCCGCAAAAGAGCTAACTGCCCTTTTAAGGGCAATGCTCATCCAAATGCCCTTTTCAGGGCAATGGGGAGCTTAGGTTTTTTTAGTTAGTATTTTATTTGGGGGGTTGGTTGTGTGGGTGGTGGGTTTTACTGTTGGGGGGTTGTTTGTATTTTTTTTACAGGTAAAAGAGCTGATTTCTTTGGGGCAATGCCCCGCAAAAGGCCCTTTTAAGGGCTATTGGTAGTTTAGTTTAGGCTAGGGTTTTTTTTATTTGGGGGGGGGGGTTTTTTTATTTTGACAGGGCTATTAGATTAGGTGAAATTAGTTTAAATATCTTGTAATTTATTATTTTCTGTAATTTAGTGTTTGTTTGTTTTTGTGATTTAGCTAATTTAATTTAATTTATTTAATTGTTTTTAATTAAGTTAATTTATTTAATTGTAGTGTAGTGTTAGGTGTTATTGTAACTTAGGTTAGGTTTTATTTTACAGGTAAATTTGTATTTATTTTAGCTAGGTAGTTATTAAATAGTTAATAACTATTCTACCTAGTTAAAATAAATACAAACTTGCCTGTAAAATAAAAATAAACCCTAAGCTAGCTACAATGTAACTATTAGTTATATTGTAGCTAGCTTAGGGTTTATTTTATAGATAAGTATTTAGTTTTAAATAGGAATAATTTAGTTAATGATAGTCATTTTATTTAGATTTATTAAAATTATATTTAAGTTAGGGGGTGTTAGGGTTAGATATATACAAGTGGTAGGTGGCGCAATTATTGCTAATTCCCTCTGATGCGATGTATTAAGATATAGATTAAATATTTTATATATAGATACAATACAAATAAAATACTGACTATTCTATAAACCAAAAGTGTATTATAACACTCAGTTTAATAAAAAAATTTGTTATTTTTTTTAATATAATACAAACAGTTAAAATTAACTACATATGACACCGGTGTCAGCACAAAATAATCCTATAGATCAATCCTAAAATGTTATTGAATAAATGACTCCTAGTATAAGATCTGATGTTGTCTAGTAAATTTCATTATAGATCCAAGCAAATGCAGTTCATACAGCCAAGTAGTTTAAATATGCTGTTACAATGTATAACAGTGTGACAATTATGTCTACAAAGTAAAATTAATAAAAAGACAAGTTGATATAAAAAGTTCATATAAAATGTTCAGATGTATTAACAATATAGATGACTTGATTAGCAAAAGCGTACAGCTCTGATAATAAAATCTGTGTGCAATGGCAATGTGTGGGAATCCTATGCACAAGCTTCAGCAGTTAATGCCAAATGTAAAGTACCTGTATAACTTTGTCTTCTGCAGTTCCATTAATTATTGAGTACTCACAGTGCACTGAGGTTTATCGGGACGCCGCTCTCCAAGATGGTGGTCAATACTGACCTATTAGGATGGTCTCCATGTGATGTTTACCTTAAAGTCGGTATCCGGCTTTTCACCGATCTTTCCTTGGGTGCTCTTATGTTCAGCCCCTATCGACAACCGGATAGCCACCAGACTTTTCCTAAAGTAATTCTTTGTTCAGCAGGTCTCAGGTCTTACCAGGACAAAAGTATTTTGCTTACTCTTCCGTGATCCTATATGTCGGTTGATCAGTGTCGGTTGATCAGGTTTCTATGCGTATCGGCTTGGAAGCCTTTTTCAAGATGATCCCACACGGATTTTATTATCAGAGCTGTACGCTTTTGCTAATCAAGTAATCTATATTTTTTAATACATCTGAACATTTTGGGCGCGATCCGATATACGGCGTAGTTTTCTGCGCAAGCGAGGGAACCCGCGCCGCCCATAAATTCACCTTGCACATCGGGGTATCCAATATACGGCGCCATCAGATGCTAAAGTGGCGTAAGTAGGACAAACTGGCGTTGTTCCGAAAAGTGCGCAAATACACATTTTAGTCGTCACAAGTACTTACGCCAGTATTTTGTCCACGTAAAGTCTCAATAAAGTGTAGTTTTATGCAAATTAGGCTAACACTCATAAAAATTACTTGCGACTCCATCTAAAAATGCGCAACGTAATTACGATATTCAAAAGTCATATATAAACCCATGCGCAGCCGCCATTTTCTTCAGTGTGTTTGGATGGTTCGTTGAGCTACAGCACACTACAGTGAGTTTAGGATTAGTAAGAGTAGTGAGAGAGGCGCAGCATAATAGTTAGTTAGGTCGGATTTTTGTTTGGGCAAGCTTGTACATTTACTTACACTTATTTTTACATATTGCACACATTTTGCATACATACATATACAAAATACACAACACTTTTTTTTTCTAACACCTCACACATTTTATTTCTATTTTACAGTGTGATAGGCTAAGTGTTTGGTTGTGATTGTGTGTGATTGAACTGGGAGTGAGTAAGAGTGTGTGAGTGTGTGTAGTGTGAGGATGGCAGGGAGAGGTAGGGCGGAGGCGAGGAGGGGAGCGGAGTTGCAGGGAGAGGAGTATTGTAGCGGACAGGAGGCGCAGTGGGGTCCCAGTCAGGGAGTAGGTGGAGTGGGGAGAGGGAGAGTTAGATGGGATAATGGGAGGGGAGATGCCCAGAGACCAGGCACACTAAGAAGAGGGACAGAGGGTGCACATGGGTACAGAAGGGGGGAGGAGGGAGAGGATAGGGAGGAACCCACACCAGGGACATCCCAGGGAGCAAGCCAGGTGGCCACAGAGGAAGAGTGCATGAGATGCCCAAACTTCTCATTCGATGAGAATGTTGCGCTAGTCCAGGCCATCATGGACAACCACAGTGCCCTCTTTGGCCAGGAGAAAGGCAAAGGCGTTGCCCGAAGGCATAAGACAGCATGGTTGGCGGTAGAGGATACTGTAAACAGTGTGGCCCCGCAGAGGAGGACTGTCGAGGGACTTAAAAAAAGGTGGAACGATTGTAAGAGGCGGGTGAAAGAGAAGATGGGGCAGGAAGCCATACACCAGAGGGGAACAGGCGGTGGTCCACCCCTGGAAACCGAATATAACACCTGGCAGGAGATGATACGCAGGTCCCTGAGTATCACAGCAGTCCGTGGACTTCCAGGGCCTCGTGTCTCATGGGGCTGCAACCACAGCACCTCATGCTGGTGAGTAGCATCCCACACACCAGTATTATATGTATTTGAGATATAACATCCTTTAATGTCACACATTCATGTACACAATGAGGAGCATGGTATTTGGACTACTAACAAAAACATCTACAATTATATTTCACATTAATGCTACTTAACACAATGCAATTCATGATATGAGGTGGAATAGTGCAATACTAACATGTCTCAGAGTAACACAGGCCACAAGCCACATGTTGAGTTTTCAGTAAATGGACACTATAGCCATCACAATACTTTTAGCTCAGAAAGCAGGTTCTGTGCCTACATCAGGCTAAAGTAAATTGTGTGCCCATAGTGTCACTTAAAGAACACATTTTCTCCATCGCTGACATGTACACATAACTATTGTATGAAACACATACCTGTATACTGTGCATATTAAAATCCCTCATATCACAAATCACATTGTGTACATGCATGTTATACAGTTTGACATGAGAATGAGTATTGTCCCTAGCATGTATCAATGTACATTGTATGCCCACATGGACATATATATGACTGTACTAATCCCTATCATCATTTGACTCCTCCACAGAACCTCCTGTCACCAGGCTGCAAACAGGCATGCCGCCACCTCCACCACCACCACCAGTCACAGGCATGCATCCACCTCCACCACCAGTCTTCAGGCAGCAACATGGACAGTATGCTTCCAGGCATGAGCAGGGTTGGATAGCCTCAGTTGAGGACCCGGAAGTGATGCCACCACCTTTGGCATATGACCCCTGGCAAGATACCTGGCCTGAGGAATATTCTTTTGGTTTTGAGGGGGACCCAAGTCAGCCACAAAGGGTCCATGTCTTTACCCCCCCCCCCCCAACACAATATCAGGGCAGTCATGTCTTTTCCACACAGGGGATGTCGCAAGAAATGCAAACTGGACAGGCTGAGTGGTCACACACTAGTCGTCAATGGGACTACCAATCCACCCTGAGAGCTCCACCATCCTCTTCCCTTGGGAGAGCTCCACCATCCTCTTCCCTTGGGAGAGCTCCACAATCTGCCGATGAGCATATAGCTGAAGTTGTCCCTGAAGCACCAGCAGCTGAAGTTGTCCCTGAAACCCCAGCAGCTGAAGTTGTCCCTGAAGCACCAGCAGCTGAAGTTGTCCCTGAAGCACCAGCAGCTGAAGTTGTCCATGATGCACCAGCAGATAGAGCTGAACCTGCACCTAGAATCACTGCTGCTCAAGAGCCTGTAGATCCACTGTATTCTCCGCTGGGCGAGGAATACATTTCACTCCAGAGGAGGCTCATAACAAGCTGCGAGAGCAGACAAAGAGGCCAACACAGGTTTCACAGGAGCCAACAGAGGTTACTCCAGCGTACCAGAGAGCTGCAGAGGGACATGGCAGCATCATTAAATGCAATTGTACAAAACCAGTCGCAGATGATGAGAATTATTTTTGATATGCAGATGCAGAGTGACAACAGATGGCGGGAACAAAACCAACTCTTGGGTGTGTTGGTTGAGCACTTCACACACCAGCAGTACACTGCCTCCAGCCTATCATCTGTGGCCAGCACTCCAGCAGAATCATCTGAATCTTCCCAAACCAGAAGAACCAGGAAATCCACTCCAGTCACCTCAGCCCCTCATCCAAGAAGCCTAAAAAAAATATATATATTCTTATAGTTCACCATAAATCTTGTCCTCTGTTGTTTACCATATAATTGTCATCCACATCCATGTGAGGGGAGTTTTAGTACACTAATATTGTTTAAACATATAATAAGGCCTGTGTGGAAATGGCCCAAAAAAGGTAATATCATCATGTTTATGACATATTCATGTTCTATAAACCACATCACATAGTTGTGTATGAAGGGTACATATAGTAATATTCACTTATAAGATGTAAATCAAGGTTTCTCACATACAATAGAAATTGACACATGTGCAGGGATAGGCACGAGCCAAGGCTGTGGCGGACATTTTCTAAGGTAAAGACCTTTAGTGAAGGACACCTTGCCTATCCCTGCACATGGGTATATATATATCTAAATAATAATGTCTTTACAGAAGGTGTGAACATAAGGTATAAACATCCATTTTGATTCTTCTTAATGATAGTCAATAAATCATAGTGACCTAAACATGAATTAAACAAATTAGATATTTTCAGTAATTAGGGTGGTTAAGGGAAGGGGGGTGGGATGTAGTAGTTTCACTTACATGCAGTGGAAATCCGCAGTATGTAATTCGATGACCAACTGCAGCAGGGGCAGAAGCAGGGGCAGCACCATGACCAGGGACCTCAGCAGCAACTATAGAATCAGCATGTATAGACGGAACAACAGGGGCTTGTAGGGCTTCCAGCACCCCTTGTGCCCCATGATGCACCCCTTGTGCCCCATGATGCACCCCTTGTGCCCCATGATGTACCCTTGTGCCCCATGATGCTGCCTCTCTATGGAAAGCAGGAAAACATGGTGGCTAATGAGGATGTGCATTGGCGGGTTTTTAAGGCTTCCTGTTGAGAGGTTGTGCTGTTTGTGATTGGTTTGACACACTTGCAGGGGCAGGAATAATAAATGCTTTGAAGAGGTTTAACTGTTTGAGATCCAAGCTGCTGATATGTATGTTGTTGAGCATGCATTTGTTAGGCCTTCCGAGAGCTATGTTGGTTTATAAGTCAGTGCAAGGGTTCCTGCGCCTGCAATTTGTGGCGAGATGAGAATGGAGTATATTTTCTGAATTCTGCGTGCGTAAGTCCTTACGCTGTATATTGGATACCAAACTGCGCGTGTTTTGTATGTCAGTCTATGGGTAAAAATAATACGGGCCAAGGCAGAAATATGCGAGCGTAAGTTGTAAGCTACGACGTATATGTGATACCAAACCAGCGCAAAATTTGGCGTCGCCGGCTTTTGCGGGCGACGCTGCATATCGGATCGGGCCCTTTATATGAACTTTTTATATCAACTTGTCTTTTTATTAATTTTACTTTGTAGACATAATTGTCACACTGTTATACATTGTAACAACATATTTAAACTACTTGGCTGTATGAACTGCATTTGCTTGGATCTATAATGAGATTTACTAGACATCAGATCTTATACTAGGAGTCATTTATTCACTAACGTTTTAGGATTGATCTATAGAATTATTTTGTGCTGACACCGGTGTCATATGTAGTTAATTTTAACTGTTTGTATTATATTAAAAAAAAATTTTTTTTATTAAACTGAGTGTTATAATACACTATTGGTTTATAGAATAGTTAGTATTTTATTTGTATTGTATCTATATATAAAATATTTCATCTATATCTTAATACATCGCATCAGAGGGAATTGGCAATAATTGCACCACCTACCACTTGTATATATGTAACTTTTTTCAACTGTTTCTTGGGGAAGAAACGTTTTTCAGGTGTGCATTATTCCCTGCTGCCATAGAGATTATACACCTTTATTCTTCTTTTTTATTGTAGGGTTAGGGTTAGACTTAAGTTTAGGGGTTAATAAATTTAGAATAGTGGCAGCGACGTTGGGGGAGGCAGATTAGGGGTTAATAAGTATAATGTAGGTGGCGGTGATGTTAGGGATGGCAGATTAGGGGTTAATAATATTTAACTAGTGTTTGCGAGGCAGGAGTGTGGCGGTTTAGGGGATAATATGTTTATTCTAGTGGCGGCAATGTCCGGAGCGGCAGATTAGGGGTTAAAAAGTTTATTTTAGTGTTTGCGATTTAGTGTTTAGGGGTTAATAGGTAGTTTATGGGTGTTAGTGTACTTTTTAGCACTTTAGTTATGAGTTTTATGTTACGGCGTTGTACCATAAAACTCTTAACTACTGACTTTAGAATTGTTACAGATCTTGGAGGTAGAGGGTATACTGCTCACTTTTTGGCCTCCCAGGACAGACTCGTAATACCGGCGCTATGGAAGTCCCATAGAAAAAAGACTTTACATAGTTTACGTAAGTCGTTTTGCGGTAAGGCCAAAGAAGTGTGTGGTGCCCCTAAACCTGCAAGACTCGTAATACCAGCGGTAGTGAAAAAGCAGCGTTAGGACCTATTAACGCTGCTTTTTCAGCCTAACGCACAACTCGTAATCTAGCTGATTGGGTTTTTCACTGAAATTATTTACATACTGCTTGTGCAATCATGGCACAATTGGTTGTAAAAGCTTCTTTGTCATCCCCTTTATTCAGAAATAGCAGACATATATGGCTTTGCCATTGCTTTTTAGTAATTAGAATGAAAGTGTAGGGCTGCTTGTCAGCCTAAAACATATCAAGGGCCTGACCCCCACAGTTATAATTGTGTATGTGCATGTGTGTGAGAAACAATGTTGCAGTTTTAGGGGTGGGAATTGGGCTTACATATTTAACCTTGGGTAGCTCTGTCCTCTCCCTCTTTCCTTGTGTAGCTGTGGTTGGCGATTTTCCCTCCCTACCTGCCCTGTTTGCTTTTTATTGTTGTTTCAGGTGCTGTCGGTGGTGGCTTTAAAAGATATTGGCTCTGTTAGGGTTGCTTTAGTCCCAGGGTGGGGATCTTATTAGTTGAACTGGTCTTTGTACGCCCCTGGCCAGTAGTGTTTGGCACCCCAGATCTGGCATCTACCTTTCCATTTCCATATGCAGGAAGATGCCTGGAGCTCAGGAACTCCTCTCGGCTATAACTAAAAAGGATACTTAACTCAAATGTTTTCTTTCATGATTCAGATAGAGCATGCAATTTTATTCAACTTTCTAAATTACTCCTATTATTAATTTTCCTTTGTTCTCTTGCTATCTTAATTAGAAAAAACAGCAATCTAAGCTAAGGAACAGGCCCATTTTTGTTTTCCTGGATAGCACTTGCTGATTGGTGGCTACATTTAGCCACCAATAAGCAAGCGCAACCCAGGTGCTGAACCTAAAATGGGCTGGCTCCTTAGCTTACATTCTTGCTTTTCAATTAAAGATAGAAAGAGAAAGAAGAAAATGTGATAATAGGAGTATAGGAGAAAGTTGCTTAAAATTGCATACTCTATCTGAATAATTAAATAAAAAAAATTGGGTTTAGTATCCCTTTAACAGCTGAGACTGCTGGAGCTTCCTGAAGCTCTGACGTATATATATGATAGGCAAAGCACTGCATGACCTATATACACGTCCATATGGGTGAAGGGGTTAATATAAAATGCTCTAATGATTTAGACCATGTCATTGTTTTACTATTAACAGAGAGATGAAGCAGAGGCTATGAGATACACTGAAAAATAATGGGTATTTTGCTAACAAAATGAAACAGAATTCTCTAGAAAAGTGCATCATGGGGCTTAGTCAAAACTATTCCATTATAATCCATTTATGTTCTTCATTTTCAAATGATTTCATGCTGTGAAACCCCCTCCCCCAGTATCCTGTAAGATGGATATGCACATTTGTGCATTTCATGAGCTAGCGAATAAGGAAGAAGGCGGTCGCATCTGGAGCCAGATTTATTCTTGTGAATGTGCAGCACACTGAGATCTCAGTGTGTTTAAATCCGGCTCTATAAAGATTTGAATGCCGCTTGCGGACACCTTTTTCCACATTCGTTAGCTCCCAGATGGGCTATATAAATGGATCATCTACTATACATTTTTACAAAGAAAAATCTAATATACATTGTCCCTTTAACATATATGGTATAGTAAAGAAGGGGGTCAGGTGGTCATATGATAGAAAACTTAGGGAATATTAAAGGATTTAATAAACCTGAAGCTAGGAGAATTTTTCACAAAAAAGAGCAACCCCAGAGGGCATCAGCGCAAATTTGAATGCAGTGAGTTTAAAAATAATATAATTACACATTGCATACAGTATATGGGTTTTAGCAGCCATCAAACACTATCGGCCAGATTACGAGTTTTGTGTTATGAGTAGTGCGGTATTAACTTGCATGTTATTGTCACCGCTCACTTACCTACAGCGCTGGTATTACAGGTTTTTACAAACCCGGCATTAAAAGGCAAGAACTGAGCGTAGAGCAAAATTGTGCTCCATACCACACTCCAATACCAGCGCTGCTTAAGTCAGCGGTGAGCTGGTTGTACGTGCTCATGCACGATTTCCCCATAGACATCAATGGGGAGAGCAGGCTGGAAAAAAGCCTAACACCTGCAATAAAGCAGTGTAAAGCTCCATAACGCAGCCCCATTGATTCCTATGGGGAAACACATTTTATGTTTACACCTAACACCCTAACATGAACCCCGAGTCTAAACACCCCTAATTTTAAACGTATTAACCCCTAATCTGCCACCCAGACATCGCTGACACCTACATTATACTTATTAACCCCTAATCTGCCGCTCCAGACATCGCCGACACCTACATTATACTTATGAACCCCTAATCTGCTGCCCCCAACATCGCCGACACCTACCTTATATTTATTATAAAATAAGCCCTAAGCTAGCTACAATATAACTATTAGCTATATTGTAGCTAGCTTAGGGTTTATTTTATAGGTAAGTATTTAGTTTTAAATAGGAATTTTTTAGGTAATGATAGTAATGCGATGCGGGAGGGGTAGGGGTTAATAGGTAGTTTATGGGTGTTAGTGTACTTTTTAGCACTTTAGTTATGAGTTTTATGCTACAGCGTTGTAGTGTAAAACTCATAACTACTGACTTTAGAATGCGTTTCAAATCTTGACGGGGTAGGCTGTACCGCTCACTTTTTTGCCTCCTAGGACAAGCTCGTAATACTGGCGCTATGGAAGTCAAATAGAAAAAAGACTATACGCAATTTGCGTAAGTTGATTTGCAGTAAGGCCAAAAAAAGTGTGCAGGGCAGCTGTACCTACAAGACTTGTAATACCAGCGGTAGTAAAAAAGCAGCGTTACGAGGCTTAACGCTGCTTTTTTACTAATAACGCAAGACTCGTAATCTAGCCTTGTGTTTCTAAAATGTGTGTGTCTGCGTATTTATGTGTGTTAGGTGAGCTGAGATGTCAGAGTCTAGTGAATCTCAGCTGGGCTTGTGTGTGAGTCAGATGCACTTTGTATACAGGAGCTGGTCAGATGTGTTAGGTATTCTGGGATGTCAGAGAGTAGTGAATCTCAGCTGGGTTTGTGTGTGAGTCATATGCAGTTTGTATTCAGGAGCTGGTCAGATGTGTTAGGAGAGCTGGGATGTCAAAATGTAATGAATCTCAGCTGGACTTGTTTGTAAGTCAGATGCAGTTTGTATACAGGAGCTGATCAGATGTGTTAAGTGAGCTGGGATGTCAGAATGTAGTGAATATCAGCTGGACATGTGTATGAGTCAGATGCAGTTTGTATGCAGGAGCTGGTCAGATGTGTTATGACCCCCACATAGTCAAGTTGCCCCTTTTAACCATTCCCCCCAAAGAAAACACTTCACACCTTCATCTGGGGTAGAAAAGGCCCCAGCTCCTTTATTAACATAACGTTTAACAATAATCATAACTTATTAACCAATCCCCGTGCTTGCCCCCTCTATTAGATCCTCAAGCCCCCACCCATCTCAGGGGGGGGCTACCACCATTAACCATCCCCCTGTTTCTCCAACAGGAAGTACAATCCACCTCATTACAGGCATAAGCCTCTATCACCTAGAGCAAGCACCCCGCCACAGCTGCGACATCCATGATCCTCCAAAGCTAGGGAGGGAGGGCGGGAAAATCACCCACCGTGCTGCTCCAGATTTTGAATGCCTGTCTCAACTTCCTGTTGTGGGTTTATAAACCCCCCCTTCCAAGCCCATCCCCTTGTCATTTACCTCACCCCATGCCCTACTTCCTTGTGGGGTCATATAATCCTTCCTTTCTAGTTCTTTCCTTCAGGGTTATTACTTGACCCCCACATAGTCAAGTTGCCCCTTTTAACACTTCCCCCAAAGAAAACACTTCACACCTTCATCTGGGGTAAAAAAAGGCTGCAGCTCCTTTATTAACATAACGTTTAACAATAATCATAACTTATTAACAAATCCCCGTGCTTGCCCCCTCTATTAGATCATCAAGCCCCCGCCCATCTAAGGGGGGGGGCTACCACCATTAACCATCCCCCTGTTTCTCCAACAGGAAGTACAATCCATTTAATTACAGGCGTAAGCCTCTACCACCTAGAGCAAGCACCCACGGTGAGTCCCGCCAACCAGAGCGGAGGCCTTTTCAATTCCCTCTTCCAACATGAAGTTGAAGAGATGAAGCCCCACCTCGTTCAGATGAATACCATCCTTCAGGTAAAAACATTTCCCTGACTCACCCTCAAACTCCACATGCCCACACCTCCAATCCGTCTGACGTACCCACTCACCATCCTGTTAATCTTCCGTCTGGAAGCCTCCAACCTCCCCAAATCCCAAGCTGACCTCCACACCAACCGGCTCTCAATTTCAGACCACACTATGACCAACCCCGGAAAAAGCTGCCATAACCTATCCATACCCCTCTTTATCTCTTCCACCAGATCCCTCTGGGACATAAAACCTAGATCATTCCCCCTTGCATGGATCACCAATATCTGTGGAGGAGAACACAGTCTAGCATATTCCACCACTTTCCCAACCAACTGCCCCCACTTCATACTCCTCACCCCAAACCATTTTAACAAAATTTGGTCCCTGGACAACCCCAACTGCACTCCATCCTCCTTCACTGCAGCGGCTTTTCTGGCCCAATAAATGTAGGAATGCCCGATCAACCAGCATCTCACAGGACCTGCCAAGAAAAAGAAAGCTGCAAAAGCTGCAAACCCCAACTAAACCGCCAACCCCGGCCTCACATACCACCAGAACCTTTCAGACCTCCATCTCCCAATCCTCTTGATCACTGCATCATCCAAACCCAGCCCAGCGGCCTCCATCGCCGCCCCAATTCTGAAAGAATGGGACCCGAACTTCGACTCCCCCATACCTAGTACCACCAACGCTTTTCGAAATACTGATATAAACTGGACAGGCCCAAACCATTCTCATGGATCAAGGGGCCATTTCCTGCCGGGCGGCGACTGAGGAAAGACCGCACCGCAGCCACTGGGCAACATTCCCCCCCTATCTCCTTCAAACATATCAAACATCCTTTACCCTCCTGATCAGTTTTGGACCGCATCAACCACAGCTCCACCTCACCCTCCTTTAATACTACCTCATCCTTGCGGAGCCCCCCCATCCTTCTTATTTTTTCCCACCAACTCTGATACTCTGAACGCCCCAAAAAAGGCTAGAACGAAGGCCGTCCTAAATAGCACCTCTTCAAAACTCGAAAAACACAAAGCTCTCAAACAACCCAAAACCTTCCCTAAGACTGCAAATGTAACCGGCCTTCTGCTATACCTTCGCCCTTTGTCTTGACACAAACCTCTGACTGCCATTCTAACCACAAACAACTTTGTCAAGTCCTGCAAACCCAGCAACTTAAAAAGAAAAGCTAAAGCCGCCATTCTTTTCCGTATCTCCGAAGGCGACAGCCTTTCCTCCCCCCAATCCTTAACCCATGCCAGAAAGACACCCAATTGCACGCTCCTGTCACCCATTAAGTGCCTCCCCCCTCCAGATCACACCACTTACGCCACACACGGGCATACGCCTTCCATGTGTTAGGAGCCAAGGCTCCTTTGATCAGACTGATTACCCCAAGCAACCCAAATCCCACAGGTCCCTCGGACAGGCCACCCCTTCTCCGTCCGCATCTGGCACCACCGTGCGAAACCGGTCCCACTGAAAACAGGACAAAGAGTCAGCTATAACATTCAATTTGCCTGGAACGTGAACCGCCCTGAAAGACACATTGTTACGCAAACATTCCAAAACAAACACTCTCAACAGCTTCACCACCGGAGGGGAATTTGCTGTAAGCCTATTGATAGCCATAACCACCCCCAGATTGTCGGAATGAAAATTGACCCTTTTATCCCTCAAAATGTGAGGCCATACCCGCAGGGCCACTACCAGGGGAAAAAACTCCAGGAACGTGAGGTTCCTTGTCAACCCTGCCTCCACACAGCTTGAGGGCCATTCTTCCGCGCACCACCTGCCCTGCAAGTATGCCCCAAAACCATGAGCCCCTGAATCATCTGTGAATAAGCACAAGCTGTCGTCAGACCAGCCCACCTACTGGATAATCAACCTCACATTGAACTCCTCCAAAAACACCAACTACACCCTCAGATCTTCTTTTAAGTCTTTTGACAACCTGAAGTAATATAGCAGATCTGACACCCCCACCGTTGCCAGCAATAACCGATGGCAGAAAACCCTGCCGATCAGAATAATCCGGCAGGCAAAATTGAGTTTGCCCAGCAATGATTGCAGCTGACGCAAAGTGACCTTCTTCATTCCAAATGCCTCAACCAAAACCGCCCTCAGGTCCCGGAGCTTATTCTCTGGGAGCCTGCTGTCAGGGTGCCAGGAATCAGACAAGAAGTGCAAAAATAATCACACCATTATTATTAGCAAAAAATAATAAAAGTCCAATAACAAGCCAGGAATCAAAACCAGAGCTGGTAGTCAGACTAGCCGAGTCAGGAACAAGCCAGGGATCAGGAACCAGGAAGGACGTCAGGCAGCCAGGTAATACACAGGAACTCTCACAAACAGGTCTGAGACAACGCAAAGGCAAAGCATACTGAACAGAGGCCCTTTAAATAATAAGTGATGACATCACAATTCTGAGACTGCATCCTGTCTCACATGGATGATGCACACCAGTCTGGCCATAAAAGGAAGTGCAGGAATTGAGCAGCATCCCCCACAATGCACCATAGTCAGGAAGAGAGGTGAGTAAAATGGCTGCCAGCAGCACATGGCAAACACAACAGGGAAAAAACTCTGACGGTACCCTCCCCTCAACGACCTCTCCCCCGGGGGAGGACAAAAGGCTTATTGGGGAAACGGGCATGGAAGGCACAGAGGAGGGCGGAAGCATGAACATCAGAGGAGGGAACCTAAGAACGCTCCTCCGGACCGTAGCCTCTCCAGTGAACCAAATACTGTACACGGCCCCTGGACATATGAGAGTCAATAATGCTGCTGACCTCATACTCCTCATGGTTGTCAACAAAGATAGGACGGGGACGAGGCAATACAGTGGTAAACCGATTACAAACGAATGGTTTCAAGAGGGAGACATGAAAAACATTGGAGATGCGCATAGCAGGAGGAAGGTCAAGAGCGTAGGCCACAGGATTAACCCATCGGAGTATTCGAAAAGGACCAACATAACGGGGAGCCAATTTATTGGAAGGCACACAAAGGTTCAAGTTGCGGGAGGACAGCCAAACTCTCTCACCAACCTGGTAGGAAGGTGCGGGCAGACGCATACGATCAGCCTGGAACTTTTGGCGTTGCATAGAACGATGAAGGCAATCCTGAATCTGCACCCACGTGGAACGGAGTTGCCAGAGATGCTCCTCCAAAGCCGGAATACCCTGAGATATGAATGAATTGGGCAACAAGGATGGTTGAAACCCATAATTCACCATGAACGGGGATATCTTGGAGGAAGCATTAATAACACTATTACGAGCAAACTCTGCCCAAGGTAACAGTTCAGACCAATTATTGTGGTGATCTGAGACATAGCAATGGAGGAACTGTTCCAGAGCTTGATTAGACCGTTCCGCAGCCCCATTGGATTGAGGGTGATATGCCAAGGAGAAGGAAAGCTGGATCCCCATTTGAGCACAAAAGGAACGCCAAAATCTGGAGACAAACTGGCTACCCCGGTCCGACACTATCTCCTTGGGTAACCCATGTAAACGGAAGACCTCCCGGGCAAAAATTGAAGCAAGCTCCTGAGCGGTAGGCAGCTTCATCAAGGGAATACAATGTGACATTTTAGAAAAACGGTCAACCACAATAAGGATAACAGTATTGCCATTGGAAACAGGGAGCTCGACAATGAAGTCCATGGAAAGATGTGTCCAAGGACGCTCATCATTAGCAATAGGTTGAAGAAGACCCACAGGAAGACATCGAGGAGTCTTACTCTGTGCACAAACTGAGCAGGAGGCAACATATGCAGCTACATCAGAACGAAGACCTGGCCACCAGAATTGTCGAGTGACAGACCAGATCATTTGGTTCTTGCCTGGATGACCTGAGGCTTTAGGATAGTGGTAAGTGTGCAAAAGTTTAGTTCGAAGATTCTCAGGAACAAAACACTTACCACTAGGTTTCTCAGGAGGTGCATTGGTTTGTGCAGCCAGAATCTCCTCCCCCCAAGGGTGAAGTCAAATTAGTACGTATGGTAGCCAAAATATTGTCAGGAGGTATAACAGGAGTAGGTACAGACCCCTCCTTGGACAGAGGCGAAAATTGTCGAGAGAGGGCATCAGCCCTAACATTCTTACTACCAGGCAAGTAGGAGACCACATAATTAAACCGAGACAAAAATAGCACCCATCTGGCCTGTCGAGGCGACAAACGTTTTGCTTCAGATAGATAAGTTAAATTCTTGTGGTCAGTAAGAATGAGCACTGGCACGCTAGTACCCTCAAGAAGATGCCTCCATTCCTTAAGTGCCACAATTATGGCCAGTAATTCCCTGTCGCCAATTTCACAATTGCACTCCGCTGGAGACAGAAGAAACCACACGAATGCAAGGAACCGTCAGGCGTAGGACGTTGAGACAAGAGGGCACCTACTCCAGTCTCAGACGCATCGACCTCAAGAACGAAAGGCAGGACAGGGTTAGGATGAGCCAGAACTGGAGCAGCAGCAAAGGCAAGACTATCAAAGGCCTTAATGGCAGTAGGTGACCAATAGAGTGGATCATTCTCTTTACGGGTCATGTCTGTGATAGGTTTGACCAAGGAAGAAAAGTTTTTAATAAACTTTCTATAGTAACTGGCAAACCCCAAAAAACGTTGAATAGACCGAAGACCAACTGGGCGAGGCCACTGCAGAACTTCAGATAACTTGTCAGGATCCATGGAGAACCCTGCAACAGAGATAACATAACCTAGGAAGGTTACTTGAGTCTAATGGAACTCACATTTTTCGAGTTTACAAAACAGGCCGTTCTCACGTAGTCTCTGAAGAACCCGTGTAACATCAGAACAATGAGCCTCAAGTGTGGGTGAGTGTATGAGGATGTCATCTAAGTACACCACAACACACTGTTGCAACATATCTCATAGCACATCATTAATAAATTCCTGAAAAACAGCAGGAGCATTACATAGGCCAAAGGGCATTACAAGATACTCATAACACCACTCATGGTGTTAAATGCTGTTTTCCATTCGTGGCCCTCCTTAATCCTAACGAGATTGTATGCTCCTCTCAAATCAAGTTTAGTAAAGACCGTAGCTCCCTTGAGGCGGTCAAAGAGTTCCGTAATAAGCGGAATAGGGTAAGCATTCTTAATGGTAAGACAATTAAGACCCCTATAATCGATACATGGTCTTAACTCGCCACCCTTTTTCTTCACAAAGAAGAAGCCAGCCCCTGCAGGAGAGCAGGATTTGCGGATGAACCCCCGCGACAGAGCATCGGCAACATACTCCTCCATAGCACAATTCTCTGCAACAGACAGAGGGTACACCCGGCCCCGAGGAGGAATGGCTCTGGGTTGCAGGTCTATGGCACAATCGTAAGACCGGTGAGGAGGCAACGTACCAGCACGCACCTTGTCAATCACGTCTAGGAACTCTCAGTACTCCTCTGGCAATTGAGAAACCGAAGAAGTGCACAAGACTTTAACTGGTTTCCGAAGACAAGTGTAAATACATTGCGGGGACCACAACAAAATTTCGGACCTGCGCCAGTTGAGACTGGGATTATGCTTTTGGAGCCAGGGATAACCCAGAACAACCGGAAAAAGCGGAGAGTTTATCACCTGCAACTGGAGGGTTTCAAAATGGAGAGCCCCAACAGCCATGGACAACGGAGCAGTTTCGTGAGTAACAAGTGCGGGCTGAAGGGGCCTGCCATCAATGGCCTCAATAGCAAGCGGAACGGACCAAGGCAAAACAGGAATGGAGTGCTTTGATACAAAAGCACTGTCAATGAAATAGCCCACACCACCGGAGTCAACAAGAGCCTGGGTGACTATGGAGGAGTCCTCCCAGGAAAAGACAACCATGAACAAAAGTTTCTCCTTAAGTGGTTCTGGGGACGAGGATAAACCACCCAAGGTCTGCCCCCGACAGGACCTTAGGTGTGAGTGTTTCCCGGCCGTGTAGGACAAGACTTCAAAAGGTGGCCCTGTAACCCACAATAGAGGCAGAGGCCCTCCCTCCTCCTAAAGGCCCTCTCCACCATGGAGAGACGTGTGAATCCCAGCTGCATCGGCTCAGCAGTACCTGGTGACTCGGGACCAGGAGGCATGGGAGGAGAGGGAGGCATGGGTGGGAACGAACACCTCGGAGACAACGGAACAGGAGGCTTCCGCAAGCGCTCCTTGAAAGAGGGCCTTTCTCTGAGTCTGATGTCAATTAGGATCAAAAAAGGCACCAATGCCTCGAGATCTTCTGGTAAATCTCTGGCAGCAACTTCGTCTTTAATCGCATCAGAGAGCCAATGAAAGAAGGCGGCAACAAGGGCTTCATTGTTCCAACCTACCTCTGCGGCAAGCGTACAGAACTCAATAGCATACTGAGCAACAGATCTTGTACCTTGCTGAATGGACATGAGTCGTTTAGCAGCAGAGGAGGAGCGAGACGGAACATCAAATACCCTTCGAAAGGAGGCCACAAATTCAGGGTAATTAGAAATCACAGGTTTATTAGTTTCCCACAAGGGATTAGCCCAGGCAAGAGCTGTGTCAGAGAGTAACGAGATGAGAAATCCCACCTTAGCTCTGTCAGAGAGAAACGCCTGAGGTAACATCTCAAAGTAAATGCCCACCTGGTTCAAAAACCCTCTGCACTGAATAGGATCGCCTCCATATCGCTGAGGTAGAGATGCAGAACCGGACATGCTCCTGGTAGGCATAGGTGCCATAACTTGCCGGACACTTTGGTCCAAATGTGCAGTGCGAGTCAGCAGGGATTGCAGGGCCAGTGCAAATTGATAGAAGCGGTGATCCTGTACATCCATCCTGGAAATGATGACAGGCAAAGGTGGATTATTAGCACCATCAGGATTCATGGCCTTTGCGTAATGTCAGGGTGCCAGGAATCAGACTGAGACGAGAAGTGCAAAAATAATCACACCTTTATTAATAGCAAAAAATAATAAAAAGTCCACAAGCCAGGAATCAAAACCAGAGCTGGTAGTCAGACGAGCCGAGTCAGGAGCCAAAGCAAATAGTCAGACAAGCCGGAATCAGGAACAAGGAAAACAGCAGAGTCAGGAACAAGCCAGGGATCAGGAACCAGGAAGGACGTCAGGCAGCCAGGTAATACACAGGAACTCTCACAAACAGGTCTGAGACAACGCAAAGGCAAAGCATACTGAACAGAGGCCCTTTAAATAATAAGTAATGACATCACAATTCTGAGACTGCATCCTGTCTCACATGGATGATGCACACCAGTCTGGCCATAAAAGGAAGTGCAGGTATTGAGCAGCATCCCCCACAATGCACCATAGTCACGAAGAGAGGTGAGTAAAATGGCTGCCAGCAGCACATGGCAAACACAACAGGGAAAAAACCCTGACACCTGCATTCCATCCGCGGATAACCAAAAAGCTCAAGGATATGACCAGACCCTCCGATTTGTCCGCTGCCACCGGGATACCGAAATCCCGAGCGACTTCCCCAAAAACCTCCACCAGATGCTCACAATCCCCTGATCTGACCGCGCCCACAAAGAGGAAATCGTCTAAATAGTGGACAACCGAGGGCTTACCCGCTTTCCGCCTCACCACCCATTCCACAAACGAACTGAACCTCTCAAATAAGAGCATGAAATAGAGCAGCCCAAAGGAAGGCATAAGTCAACAAAGAAAGAACCGTCAAAGAAACAACCCAGAAGATGATGACACCTAGGGTGCACTGGTAACAGCAGGAAAGCATACTCCATGTCCACCTTGGCTAGCAGGGCCCCCGGGCCTGCTATTTGCACCAATGCCACAGCCTTGTCAAATGATGCATAATTTACCGATACCAACTCCGGATCAATACCATCATTCATTGACAACCCCTTAGGATGTGAGAGGTGATGGATCATCCGAAATTGTCCCGCCCCCTTCTTCGGCACCAACCCCAGCAGAGAAATCTGCAACCCCGCTAACGGAGGAACCTCAAAAGGCCCTGCCATTCTCCCTAGAGAGACCTCCTTGAACAACTTCTCCCTCACCACCCATGAAAATTCCATGGCCGATTTTAAATTCCCCCCAAAAACCCTAACCTCTTGATCCTTGTATGGGATAATAAAACCTGAGCTGGAACCCGTTAGCAATAATTTAGCATCCTCCGCGTGCCCCCACCTATTGGCGTACTCCTTTAGCCACGGGACCATCCTTTCTACCCTCACCGGTGTCCACGCCTGCACTACCCACTTCTCCTGGCCTAACCCCAGGCCTTGCTTTCTTGAAACATTTGGTGAAGGAATGAATTCCTCCACAGCCAGAGCACTCATGCTTGTACTTGCACGATGCCCCAAAGCGACACTGTCCCTCATTGAATTGGAAACAGAAACCCCTGTGGCTAGCCGTCACCATGCCGCCACTGCTTCCCCCGCTTCCCGTTCCTTGACCCGAGATCCGAAAGGACTGCCCCCCCGAAGCAAAGTAATAATCTCCAGCCAAATGCCCATATCCCTGTCATCCTATCGCATCTCAGGCCATACCGCCATTCGCTGTCTAAACCGCTCATCATAGCGCCACCAAGCCATCCCGCCATACGTCCTATATGCACCCGCAATCTCGTCATAATAGCAGAACAAGGATGATCCCTGCTCTGGGAACTTCTCACTTACCATGCTCGCCAATATACAAAACGCCCTGGACCAATTCCCAAACGTCTTTGGCAGCTTCCTCCAATGCTTCTACCTCTCCTCCTCCTCTTTCTTCCCTTTTTCCTTATCGTCCTCCTTCACCTCCAGTACATGGTCCAGCGGAAGCAGGGACAAGATTTCCAAGAATTCCCTCTTCCATATCTTCTCCTTCAACTCGTTAGGCAGATGAATCCCCAACGGTCCTACTGAGCACAAACAAGGTCTCCACAATGCATCCTCCGGCACCTTCAATGACTCCCCTCCTCCGCTGGTACTTGTGCTCCCTGCAGGTACCGTACCTCCTCCTGCTCGTGCCTCATCCACCCACACCTCTGTGCCTGACTGGACCCACGCTGCCGCTGGCGTCTCCCCTGTACCCTTTGGCTTCTCCAGAGCTGTGATCAAGCCTTTCAAACCCGCCAATAACACCTCTCGCTCATCAGATAAACCGTCATTCACCCTAGGAAGCGGCCCTGCTGTCTCACCTGCAGGCTGCACCACCGTTGCGGGTCCCTCTCTCCGTCCAAGCTCTGTCACCTCTATGACTGCCCTGGTGCCACTCTCCTGACCGGGCCTCCTGACTCCCCTGGCTGTATCCCCTCTGTCCTCCTCCAAAATGCATCTGGCCGGCCCCCTCCTGGCAGGGGATCTTCCTCTGCTGTGCCTGCTCCTGTCCCGGGACCTCTCAACCCTAGCCCACTCTGACACCCCTGTCCGCCTCCTCAATGGTGAGCGAGACCTTCTGCATTCACTTGGGGAATCCCGCCTCCTATGGAGGGTTGCTGTCCCTCCCCGTAATGGGTCCAGATCTAGTAGCCTGTGAGGAAGAGGATTGAATCAAAGCCCTCCCTCTCTGTCCACTATCCCCCCTCCCCCCTTCTACTCTCCTCCCTACCTCCCTCCCCCTCCCCTTCCCATGGAGGGGACAACAACCTCAAAAGCTGCGCCAAAGTAGATATATCCCCTACCTGGCCAGCCATTACCAGTCCCACCAATGTCCCTTCTAGTGCATCTTCCTCCTCACCGAAGTCGCCGCTGGCCTCCAGCTCTAGCGGCGGCTTTGTCCACTGCTCCGGATGCTGCTCCACTTCAGCCGTCCTGGCTTCCACCGCCACCTCTCCTATGGCCATACTAGCCCTCTCCTCTGCTGCAGCCCTGCTGGGCCCTGACCGGCGACTCCTCCTACGGCCTCTGGAAGCGGCGGATCGCTCCTGTGGGTGCCACTCCATGACGACATCAGTCCCCACTGTACTAGGCCGCACACCCGCTACTGGCCTAGACGTACGACCGGATCCTGCCTCAGATGGCTCCTCAGCTGCTCTGCCACTGCTGCCCCTGATGCTGCCCCTCCTGGGCCTAGCAGTCCTAAGCTCCGGACTGAGCCTCTCCGGTGGCCTGGACCTGCGCGCAGGCTATCCTCACCTCCTGTTAGCTGCCTCCCTCTGAAGGGACACTGCCGCCTCTTCTCTCCGGGCTGCCTCCCCAGCTGTGGACAACTGCTCCCGAATCCAGCTGGCTTCTCCCACACTCGCCATCTCCATAACCTTTGCTACCAGGGCCTCCATACTCAGGTAAGCAAAAATCACCCACCATGCTGCTCCAGATTTTGAATGCCTGTCTCAACTTCCTGTTGTGGGTTTATAACCCCCCCCCCTTCCCAGCCCATCCCCTTGTCCTTTACCTCACCCCATGCCCTGCTTCCTAGTGGGGTCATATAACCCTTCCTTTCTATTTTTTTCCTTCAGGGTTCTACTGGAGAGCTGGGATGTCAGAATGTAGTGAATCTCAGCTGGTCAGATGTGTTACGTGAGCTGGGGTATCAGAGTGTAGTGAATCTCAGCTGGGGCTGTGTGTGAGTCAGATGCAGTTTGCATGCAGGAGCTGGTCAGATTTGTTAAGTGAGCTGGGATGACAGAGTGTAGTGAATCTCAGCTGGGCTTGTGTGTGAGTCAGATGCAGTTTGTATGCAGGAGATGGTCAGATGTGTTAGGTGAGCTGGGGTGTCATTGTGTAGTGAATCTCAGCTGGGCTTGTTTGTGAGTCCGATGCAGTTTGTATATAGGAGCTGGTCAGATGTGTTAGGTGAGCTGTGGTGTCATTGTGTAGTGAATCTAAGCTGGGCTTGTTTGTGAAACAGATGCAGTTTGTATGCAGGAGCTGGTCAGATGCGTTAGGTGAGCTGGGATGTCAGAGTCTAGTGAATCTCAGCTGGACTTGTGTGTGAGTCAGATGCAGTTTGTATACAGGAGCTGGTCAGATGTGTTAGGTGAGCTGGGGTGTCATTGTGTAGTGAATCTCAGCTGGGCTTGTTTGTGAGTCAGATGCAGTTTGTATGCAGGAGCTAGTCAGATGTGTTAGGTGAGCTGGGGTGTCATTGTGTAGTGAATCTCAGCTGGGCTTGTTTGTGAGTCAGATGCAGTTTGTATGCAGGAGCTGGTCAGATGTGTTAGGTGAGCTGGGGTGTCATTGTGTAGTGAATCTCAGCTGGGCTTGCTTGTGAGTCAGATGCAGTTTGTATGCAGGAGCTGGTCAGATGCGTTAGGTGAGCTGGGATGTCAGAGTGTTGTGAATCTCAGCTGGGCTTGTGTGTGAGTCAGATGCAGTTTGTATACAGGAGTTGGTCAGATGTTTCAGGTGAGCTGGGATGTAAGAATGTAGTGAATCTCAGCTGTGCTTGTGTGTGAGTCAGATGCAGTTTGTTTACAGGAGTTAGTCAGATGTGTTAGGTGAGCTGGGATGTCAGAGTGTAGTGAATCTCAGCTGGACTTGTGTGTGAGTCAGATGCAGTTTGTATGCAGGAGATGATCAGATGTGTTAGGTGAGCTAAGATGTCAGAGTGTAGTGAGTCAGTTTGTATGCAGGAGCTGGTCAGATGTGTTAGGTGAGTTGGGGTGTCAGAATGTAGTGAATCTCAGCTGGACTTGTGTGTGAGTCAGATGCAGTTTGTATACAGGAGCTGGTCAGATGTGTTAGGTGAGCTGGGATGTCAGAGTCTAGTGAATCTCAGCTGGACTTTGTGTGTGAGTCAGATGCAGTTTGTATGCAGGAGCTGGTCAAATGTGTTAGGTGAGCTGGGATGTCAGAGTCTAGTGAATCTCAGCTGGACTTGTGTGTGAGTCAGATGCAGTTTGTATACAGAAGCTGGTCAGATGTGTTAGGTGAGCTGGGGTGTCATAGTGTAGTGAATCTCAGCTGGGCTTGTTTGTGAGTCAGATACAGTTTGTATGCAGGAGTTGGTCAGATGTGTTAGGTGAGCTGGGATGTCAGAGTGTAGTGAATCTTAGCTGGACTTGTGTGTGAGTCAGATGCAGTTTGTATACAGAAGATGGTCAGATGTGTTAGGTGAGCAGGGATGTCAGAGTCTAATGAATCTCAGCAGGACTTGTGTATGAGTCAGATGCATTTTGTATACAGGAGCCGGTCAGATGTGTTAGTTGAGTTGGGATGTCAGAATGTAGTGAATCTCAGCTGGGCTTGTGTATGAGTCAGATGCAGTTTGTATACAGGAGCTGGTCAGATGTGTCAGGTGAGCTGGAATGTCAGAGTGTAGTGAATCTCAGCTGGACTTGTGTGTAAGTCAGATGCAGTTTGTATACAGGAGCTGGTCAGATGTGTTACATGAGCTGGGATGTCAGAATGTAGTGAATATCAACTGGACTTGTGTGTGAGTCAGATGCAGTTTGTATACAGGAGCTGGTCAGATGTGTTACGTGAGCTGGGAAGTCAGAATGTAGTGAATCTCAGCTGGGCTTGTGTGTGAGTCAGATGAAGTTTGTATACAGGAGCTGGTCAGATGTGTTAGGTGAGCTGGGATGTCAGAGTCTAATGAATCTCAGCTGGGCTTGTGTGTGAGTCAGATGCAGTTTGTATACAGGAGCTGGTCAGATGTGTTAGGTGAGCTGGGAATCGGGATGTCAGACTCTAGTGAATCTCAGCTGGGCTTGTGTGTGAGTCAGATGCAGTTTGTATACAGGAGCTGGTCAGATGTGTTACATGAGCTGGGATGTCAGAATGTAGTGAATCTCAGCTGGGCTTGTGTGTGAGTCAGATGCAGTTTGTATCAGGAGCTGGTCAGATGTGTTAGGCGAGCTGGGATGTCAGAGTCTAGTGAATCTTAGCTGGACTTGTGTGTGAGTCAGATGAAGTTTGTATACAGGAGCTGGTCAGATGTGTTAGGTGAGCTGGGATGTCAGAGTCTAATGAATATCAGCTGGACTTGTGTGTGAGTCAGATGCAGTTTGTATACAGGAGCTCGTCAGATGTGTTAGGTGAGCTAGGATGTAAGAGTCTAAAGAATCTCAGCTGGGCTTGTGTGTGAGTCAGATGAAGTTTGTATGCAGGAGTGGGTCAGATGTGTTAGTTGAGCTGGGATGTCAGAGTCTAGTGAATCTCAGCTGGGCTTGTTTGTGAGTCAGATGAAGTTTGTATGCAGGAGCTGGTCAGATGTGTTAGGTGAGCTGGGGTGTCATTGTGTAGTGAATCTCAGCTGGGCTTGTTTGTGAAACAGATGCAGTTTGTATGCAGGAGCTGGTCAGATGCGTTAGGTGAGCTGGGATGTCAGAGTGTAGTGAATCTCAGCTAGGCTTGTGTGTGAGTCAGATGCAGTTTGTATACAGGAGTTGGTCAGATGTGTTACATGAGCTGGGATGTCAGAGTGTAGTGAATCTCAGCTGGACTTGTGTGTGAGTCAGATGTAGTTTGTATGCAGGAGCTGGTCAAATGTGTTAGGTGAGCTGGGATGTCAGAGTCTAATGAATCTCAGCTGGGCTTGTGTATGAGTCAGATGCAGTTTGTATACAGGAGCTGGTCAGATGTGTTAGGTGAGCTGGGATGTAAGAATGTAGTGAATCTCAGCTGGGCTTGTGTGTGAGTCAGATGCAGTTTGTTTACAGGAGTTAGTCAGATGTGTTAGGTGAGCTGTGATGTCAGAGTCTAGTGAATCTCAGCTGGACTTGTGTGTGAGTCAGATGCAGTTTGTATGCAGGAGATGATCAGATGTGTTAGGTGAGCTAAGATGTCAGAGTGTAGTGAGTCAGTTTGTATGCAGGAGCTGGTCAGATGTGTTAGGTGAGTTGGGGTGTCAGAATGTAGTGAATCTCAGCTGGACTTGTGTGTGAGTCAGATGCAGTTTGTATACAGGAGCTGGTCAGATGTGTTAGGTGAGCTGGGATGTCAGAGTCTAGTGAATCTCAGCTGGACTTTGTGTGTGAGTCAGATGCAGTTTGTATGCAGGAGCTGGTCAAATGTGTTAGGTGAGCTGGGATGTCAGAGTCTAGTGAATCTCAGCTGGACTTGTGTGTGAGTCAGATGCAGTTTGTATACAGAAGCTGGTCAGATGTGTTAGGTGAGCTGGGGTGTCATAGTGTAGTGAATCTCAGCTGGGCTTGTTTGTGAGTCAGATACAGTTTGTATGCAGGAGTTGGTCAGATGTGTTAGGTGAGCTGGGATGTCTGAGTGTAGTGAATCTCAGTTGGGCTTGTGTGTGAGTCAGATGCAGTTTGTATACAGGAGTTGGTCAGATGTGTTACATGAGCTGGGATGTCATATTGTAGTGAATCTCAGCTGGACTTGTGTGTGAGTCAGATGTAGTTTGTATGCAGGAGCTGGTCAAATGTGTTAGGTGAGCTGGGATGTCAGAGTCTAATGAATCTCAGCTGGGCTTGTGTATGAGTCAGATGCAGTTTGTATACAGGAGCTGGTCAGATGTGTTAGGTGAGCTGGGATGTAAGAATGTAATGAATCTCAGCTTGGCTTGTGTGTGAGTCAGATGCAGTTTGTTTACAGGAGTTAGTCAGATGTGTTAGGTGAGCTGGGATGTCAGAGTCTAGTGAATCTCAGATGGACTTGTGTGTGAGTCAGATGCAGTTTGTATGCAGGAGATGATCAGATGTGTTAGGTGAGCTGGGATGTCAGAGTGTAGTGAATCTCAGCTGGGCTTGTGTGTGAGTCAGATGCAGTTTGTATACAGGAGTTGGTCAGATGTGTTACATGAGCTGGGATGTCAGAGTGTAGTGAATCTCAGCTGGGCTTGTGTGTGAGTCAGATGCAGTTTGTATACATGAGTTGGTCAGATGTGTTACATGAGCTGGGATGTCATATTGTAGTGAATATCAGCTGGGCTTGTGTATGAGTCAGATGCAGTTTGTATACAGGAGCTGGTCAGATGTGTTAGGTGAGCTGGGATGTAAGAATGTAGTGAATCTCAGCTGGGCTTGTGTGTGAGTCAGATGCAGTTTGTTTACAGGAGTTAGTCAGATGTGTTAGGTGAGCTGGGATGTCAGAGTCTAGTGAATCTCAGCTGGACTTGTGTGTGAGTCAGATGCAGTTTGTATGCAGGAGATGATCAGATGTGTTAGGTGAGCTAAGATGTCAGAGTGTAGTGAGTCAGTTTGTATGCAGGAGCTGGTCAGATGTGTTAGGTGAGTTGGGGTGTCAGAGTCTAATGAATCTCAGCTGGGCTTTTGTATGAGTCAGATGCAGTTTGTATACAGGAGCTGGTCAGATGTGTTAGGTGACCTGGGATGTAAGAATGTAGTGAATCTCAGCTGGGCTTGTGTGTGAGTCAGATGCAGTTTGTTTACAGGAGTTAGATGTGTTAGGTGAGCTGGGATGTCAGAGTCTAGTGAATCTCAGCTGGACTTGTGTGTGAGTCAGATGCAGTTTGTATGCAGGAGATGATCAGATGTGTTAGGTGAGCTAAGATGTCAGAGTGTAGTGAGTCAGTTTGTATGCAGGAGCTGGTCAGATGTGTTAGGTGAGTTGGGGTGTCAGAATGTAGTGAATCTCAGCTGGACTTGTGTGTGAGTCAGATGCAGTTTGTATACAGGAGCTGGTCAGATGTGTTAGGTGAGCTGGGATGTCAGAGTCTAGTGAATCTCAGCTGGACTTTGTGTGTGAGTCAGATGCAGTTTGTATGCAGGAGCTGGTCAAATGTGTTAGGTGAGCTGGGATGTCAGAGTCTAGTGAATCTCAGCTGGACTTGTGTGTGAGTCAGATGCAGTTTGTATACAGAAGCTGGTCAGATGTGTTAGGTGAGCTGGGGTGTCATAGTGTAGTGAATCTCAGCTGGGCTTGTTTGTGAGTCAGATACAGTTTGTATGCAGGAGTTGGTCAGATGTGTTAGGTGAGCTGGGATGTCTGAGTGTAGTGAATCTCAGTTGGGCTTGTGTGTGAGTCAGATGCAGTTTGTAAACAGGAGTTGGTCAGATGTGTTACATGAGCTGGGATGTCATATTGTAGTGAATCTCAGCTGGACTTGTGTGTGAGTCAGATGTAGTTTGTATGCAGGAGCTGGTCAAATGTGTTAGGTGAGCTGGGATGTCAGAGTCTAATGAATCTCAGCTGGGCTTGTGTATGAATCAGATGCAGTTTGTATACAGGAGCTGGTCAGATGTGTTAGGTGAGCTGGGATGTAAGAATGTAGTGAATCTCAGCTGGGCTTGTGTGTGAGTCAGATGCAGTTTGTTTACAGGAGTTAGTCAGATGTGTTAGGTGAGCTGGGATGTCAGAGTCTAGTGAATCTCAGCTGGACTTGTGTGTGAGTCAGATGCAGTTTGTATGCAGGAGATGATCAGATGTGTTAGGTGAGCTGGGATGTCAGAGTGTAGTGAATCTCAGCTGGGCTTGTGTGTGAGTCAGATGCAGTTTGTATACAGGAGTTGGTCAGATGTGTTACATGAGCTGGGATGTCAGAGTGTAGTGAATCTCAGCTGGGCTTGTGTGTGAGTCAGATGCAGTTTGTATACATGAGTTGGTCAGATGTGTTACATGAGCTGGGATGTCATATTGTAGTGAATATCAGCTGGGCTTGTGTATGAGTCAGATGCAGTTTGTATACAGGAGCTGGTCAGATGTGTTAGGTGAGCTGGGATGTAAGAATGTAGTGAATCTCAGCTGGGCTTGTGTGTGAGTCAGATGCAGTTTGTTTACAGGAGTTAGTCAGATGTGTTAGGTGAGCTGGGATGTCAGAGTCTAGTGAATCTCAGCTGGGCTTGTGTGTGAGTCAGATGCAGTTTGTTTACAGGGGTTAGTCAGATGTGTTAGGTGAGCTGGGATGTCAGAGTCTAGTGAATCTCAGCTGGACTTGTGTATGAGTCAGATGCAGTTTGTATACAGGAGCTGGTCAGATGTGTTAGGTGAGCTGGGATGTAAGAATGTAGTGAATCTCAGCTGGGCTTGTGTGTGAGTCAGATGCAGTTTGTTTACAGGAGTTAGTCAGATGTGTTAGGTGAGCTGGGATGTCAGAGTCTAGTGAATCTCAGCTGGACTTGTGTGTGAGTCAGATGCAGTTTGTATGCAGGAGATGATCAGATGTGTTAGGTGAGCTGGGATGTCAGAGTGTAGTGAATCTCAGCTGGGCTTGTGTGTGAGTCAGATGCAGTTTGTATACAGGAGTTGGTCAGATGTGTTACATGAGCTGGGATGTCAGAGTGTAGTGAATCTCAGCTGGGCTTGTGTGTGAGTCAGATGCAGTTTGTATACATGAGTTGGTCAGATGTGTTACATGAGCTGGGATGTCATATTGTAGTGAATATCAGCTGGGCTTGTGTATGAGTCAGATGCAGTTTGTATACAGGAGCTGGTCAGATGTGTTTGGTGAGCTGGGATGTAAGAATGTAGTGAATCTCAGCTGGGCTTGTGTGTGAGTCAGATGCAGTTTGTTTACAGGAGTTAGTCAGATGTGTTAGCTGAGCTGGGATGTCAGAGTCTAGTGAATCTCAGCTGGACTTGTGTGTGAGTCAGATGCAGTTTGTATGCAGGAGATGATCAGATGTGTTAGGTGAGCTAAGATGTCAGAGTGTAGTGAGTCAGTTTGTATGCAGGAGCTGGTCAGATGTGTTAGGTGAGTTGGGGTGTCAGAATGTAGTGAATCTCAGCTGGACTTGTGTGTGAGTCAGATGCAGTTTGTATACAGGAGCTGGTCAGATGTGTTAGGTGAGCTGGGATGTCAGAGTCAAGTGAATCTCAGCTGGACTTTGTGTGTGAGTCAGATGCAGTTTGTATGCAGGAGCTGGTCAAATGTGTTAGGTGAGCTGGGATGTCAGAGTCTAGTGAATCTCAGCTGGACTTGTGTGTGAGTCAGATGCAGTTTGTATACAGAAGCTGGTCAGATGTGTTAGGTGAGCTGGGGTGTCATAGTGTAGTGAATCTCAGCTGGGCTTGTTTGTGAGTCAGATACAGTTTGTATGCAGGAGTTGGTCAGATGTGTTAGGTGAGCTGGGATGTCAGAGTGTAGTGAATCTCAGTTGGACTTGTGTGTGAGTCAGATAGAGTTTGTATACAGGGGCTGGTTAGATGTGTCAGGTGAGCTGGGATGTCATATTGTAGTGAATATCAGCTGGGCTTGTGTATGAGTCAGATGCAGTTTGTATACAGGAGCTGGTCAGATGTGTTAGGTGAGCTGGGATGTAAGAATGTAGTGAATCTCAGCTGGGCTTGTGTGTGAGTCAGATGCAGTTTGTTTACAGGAGTTAGTCAGATGTGTTAGCTGAGCTGGGATGTCAGAGTCTAGTGAATCTCAGCTGGACTTGTGTGTGAGTCAGATGCAGTTTGTATGCAGGAGATGATCAGATGTGTTAGGTGAGCTAAGATGTCAGAGTGTAGTGAGTCAGTTTGTATGCAGGAGCTGGTCAGATGTGTTAGGTGAGTTGGGGTGTCAGAATGTAGTGAATCTCAGCTGGACTTGTGTGTGAGTCAGATGCAGTTTGTATACAGGAGCTGGTCAGATGTGTTAGGTGAGCTGGGATGTCAGAGTCAAGTGAATCTCAGCTGGACTTTGTGTGTGAGTCAGATGCAGTTTGTATGCAGGAGCTGGTCAAATGTGTTAGGTGAGCTGGGATGTCAGAGTCTAGTGAATCTCAGCTGGACTTGTGTGTGAGTCAGATGCAGTTTGTATACAGAAGCTGGTCAGATGTGTTAGGTGAGCTGGGGTGTCATAGTGTAGTGAATCTCAGCTGGGCTTGTTTGTGAGTCAGATACAGTTTGTATGCAGGAGTTGGTCAGATGTGTTAGGTGAGCTGGGATGTCAGAGTGTAGTGAATCTCAGTTGGACTTGTGTGTGAGTCAGATAGAGTTTGTATACAGGGGCTGGTTAGATGTGTCAGGTGAGCTGGGATGTCAGAGTGTAGTGAATCTTAGCTGGACTTGTGTGTGAGTCAGATGCAGTTTGTATACAGAAGATGGTCAGATGTGTTAGGTGAGCAGGGATGTCAGAGTCTAATGAATCTCAGCAGGACTTGTGTATGAGTCAGATGCATTTTGTATACAGGAGCCGGTCAGATGTGTTAGGTGAGTTGGGATGTCAGAATGTAGTGAATCTCAGCTGGGCTTGTGTATGAGTCAGATGCAGTTTGTATACAGGAGCTGGTCAGATGTGTCAGGTGAGCTGGAATGTCAGAGTGTAGTGAATCTCAGCTGGACTTGTGTGTAAGTCAGATGCAGTTTGTATACAGGAGCTGGTCAGATGTGTTACATGGGTAATGTTAGTAGTCAGCGCACCCAGGTAGGTAAAGAAATACGTAGAGAAATGATATTTGATCCAACTCTTTTATTTGTAACGAGTCACATTACAAATGTATAGGCATCAAAAATAATACGGCTGGCAGCTCAGGTCATGTTAGGGAAAAACAAAAAGGTCAGACGCGTTTCCCAGTGCATTAAGCACATAATAAGCATTAGCTCCTTAGCTCCTCAGTGACCATTAATGTGCACCCATAATTCCAAGGTTTATATTCACAGGTAAACTCCTCCTAGGTAATTGCCTAGCCAATTATGTGTAAGCAAAGAGGGCAAATATGGGGAAACTGCACATATAGGAAAAATTGGGTGCACATTAGGGGGATTGTTAGAAATAACACGCTCAGTATACTGCAGTCCCAAAATAAAAATAGTCAATGTATATATATATTATTTGATATCCATAATATACTGAAAAAGTGTGGGACGGTGCAGTATTAGCATGTGTATAGTTATTTCTAAAAAACAACAATTAAAGACACATTTCATTAGATGCAGAATGTGATGAAAAATTTAAAGGTACAGCAATGAACAATTAAATTTAAAAAGTTGAAAACGGTTTGAAAAAATAATCATAAATAAAGATTCAAATCAGGCTTACTATTGATCCACATACAGCTTAACATCCCACTCTGAGTTAAGACCAATTGGCATTCGAGTATCCAAATGAAAAATCCAAAAAACCTCTCTTTTACTGAGGGTTATCCCTCTATTACCCCCTCTGGGGTGTCTCGGGATACATTGGATACCCTGGAATGTCAAGAGGGAAATGTCAGAGTTATGACATTTTTTGAAATGTAAAGATATTGGGGTAGTGGACTCGGGGTCCTCTATAGAGCGTAAATGTTCAAGAAAGCGATCTTTCAAGGCTCGTGTAGTTTGACCTACATATTGCCTTGAACAACCCTTGCGTGTCAAAAGATAGATGACATAACAAGAATTACAAGTCATGTGTTCCCGAATTTGAAAACTCTTGTCATTAGCAGAAGATACAAAGCTTGTCCCAAAAGAGGCATGAGAACAAGATTTGCACCTCCTGCTCCCACATTTGAAAAACCCTGGCTTAATTGAAAGCCAATTCTGTGTATGTGGTACTCGTGGCAACATGGAGGGAGAGAGAAGATTCCCTAGAGTTGGTGATTTGCGTGACACAAAGCAAGTGCCATCTCTTACAATGCTTTTAAGGCTCTCATCGGTATCTAAGATTGGTAACGCTCTCCTTACTATATCACAGATTTGCCCAAATTCAACACTATACGTAGTGATGAACTTGAGTTTATTGAATCCACTCATTTTGGTAGATTTTTCTGATTGAAAAAAAGTTTTCCTATCAAACTGATCTACTTCCTGTTTGGTCCGTTCAAGAAGGTCCTTAGAATAACCTCTCTCAATAAGTCTGGCTGTTAGTTCTGCAGAAAATTTTTAATAGGTCTGTTGATTGCTACAGTTACGTTTGACCCTGATGTATTGGGACTTGGGTATGGAATTTATAGTATGTCTGGGATGACATGACCGGGCATTCAAAATAGTATTTCCTGCACTGGATTTACGGAACAATTGTGTTTCTATAGTGGAGGTATGTAGATTAGCACATAGTTCGATGTCAAGAAATGAAATCGAAGATGTGTTTACCTCCATGGTGAATTTAAGATTCAACAAATTGTCCTGGAGATAGATTTGAAACTGTTCAAGAAGATCCATTGGGCCCTTCCAGATAAGAAGGATGTCGTCAATGTACCGACCATAATACTGAATAAAATGTCTGAAGGAGTTTCTATCTCCATAGACGTGGGACAGCTCCCACCAACCCATGTAAAGGTTGGCATAGGAGGGGGCAAATTTGGCCCCCATAGCCGTCCCACGCCTCTGGAGATAGAACTCCCCCTCAAACAAGAAAAAATTGTGTGTCAACAGATATTCCACAGCAGTCTTGATGAACAGCTTCAAATTCTCATCATAGTTTGAATAAGTATTAAAAAAAAATTCAATTGCTTGTATGCCCTGTTGATGTGGTATACAAGTATACAGTGAGGACACGTCAATGGTAACAAAAGTAAATTCTTTATGCCATTGAATGCTTTCAACCTGGCTAATAACATCTGACGTGTCCTTAATGTAACTTGTAAGATTCAATACAAATGGTTGAAGATAGCCATCAATGAGTTCCGAAAGTGGTTCATTGAGGGATCCAATCCCTGCCACTATGGGTCTCCCTGGGGGGTTGGTACCTTGCTTATGGACCTTCGGCAAATAGTGAAAAATGGCCATAACCGGATGCTCAGTGTATAGAAAGTCAAAGTTAGATTGTTTGATAATTCCCTCATTCAATGCTGTAACCAATATGTTACGTAACTCAGATTTATAAAAGAAAATGGGATTAAATTTGAGCTTTTCATACACTGTAGTATCCAACAATTGTCTATATGCCTCAGTTAGATATGCCTGCCGATCCAAAACAACAACCTCACCCCCTTTATCAGAGTTACGTATGACTAACTCACAGTTAGCCTGTAGTTGCTTAATGGCAGAATGTTGTGCCTTAGACAAATTATCTTTATAGGGGTTAAGAGCCCTACCAGACAATTTCTTTAACTCTTGTTCAACTGTTTTTTGGAAAACTTCAATGGCACTAGATCATGCCTGGACAGGATAAAATTTTGATTTTCTCTTGAGCCTGGTGATATCCTGTACATCACCAGAAACCTGAACATCAGAGAAATCCAAATTCTCTCTATCTAGTGCCAAGAGATCTAATGCTGAACATTCATCTGAAAAATCAAAACCAAACTTTCTTTGAACATGTTTTTCCCCCACTTCTATACTTTGACTAGTTAAGCCCAAAAAATGCTTTTTAAGAACAATAGATCTAACAAATCTATTTAGATCAACTATTGTGTCAAATAGTTTAAAGTGTGACGTGGGGGAAAAACCAAGACCTAAGGATAGTACCTCTATCTGTGGTTTGGTAAGTACTGTGGAGGAAAGATTAATAACATTTTCAGTGTCTAAGCATATTTCTGAGATGGATTGGCCCTCCTCCTCTGTGGGTATCGACGAGACTTCGGTATTAATGTCTCTGAGTCTTGGTGTTGGTCTGCGCGACCTTCCTCGGCCCCCTCTGCGTACTTTTTTCTGCGTACATGAGACTTCTGTGGGCGCTGCCCGTTTTTTGACTGTGAAAGAGTGGGTATCACAACATCAGTACCAAGGGAAAAGGATCCAATTGCTGCAGTAGACTCTTTTATTAAACTTGTGGTCTCAGGATCAGAAGAGTCATAATCATACTCCGTGTCAGTGTCTGCAAACCTTACTTGCTTATTTTCTGCATTTATATTTCTGGAATTCCTCCTATACCGTCTCCTAGTATCTGACACAGTCCACTTGTAAACTTTATTAAGCTCATAATCTTGCTTATCTCTAAGTATCTTTTGTTTCTTGAAGTGCCAGAGATTCTTTTTAAAATCAGTAATCACTTTGTTAAGTTTATTGTCATATTTATTGAATTCAGGGTTTTCACTAAGTGGGCGCAAAAATGATTGCAGTTTTAATTTTTCAACAGTCAACTCTTGACGTAATGTCTTTTTAAATTCAATTATGAGATCAATTAGTGCCAAAGAACAAGTTGTCAAAACATTATTCCATTTTTCAATAAACACCTGATTAGTAACTTGGAAAGAAGGAAACTTCCTAATACGCAGCCCACGTGGTATACGCTGGGCTTTTTGATACATCTGAAAGCTCTTAATGTCCAGTTCTATTCTGGTATCTCGTTTGAGTAAAGTATCCATCTTAAAAAACAGATTGTCCAAATTGGTGTTAGCCTCCTGTTCCATAATATCAGTATTGATAGGATAGGAGCTGGTCAGATGTGTTACATGAGCTGGGATGTCAGAATGTAGTGAATATCAGCTGGACTTGTGTGTGAGTCAGATGCAGTTTGTATACAGGAGCTGGTCAGATGTGTTACGTGAGCTGGGAAGTCAGAATATAGTGAATCTCAGCTGGGCTTGTGTGTGAGTCAGATGAAGTTTGTATACAGGAGCTGGTCAGATGTGTGAGGTGAGCTGGGATGTCAGAGTCTAATGAATCTCAGCTGGGCTTGTGTGTGAGTCAGATGCAGTTTGTATACAGGAGCTGGTCAGATGTGTTAGGTGAGCTGGGAATCGGGATGTCAGACTCTAGTGAATCTCAGCTGGGCTTGTGTGTGAGTCAGATGCAGTTTGTATACAGGAGCTGGTCAGATGTGTTACATGAGCTGGGATGTCAGAATGTAGTGAATCTCAGCTGGGCTTGTGTGTGAGTCAGATGCAGTTTGTATCAGGAGCTGGTCAGATGTGTTAGGTGAGCTGGGATGTCAGAGTCTAGTGAATCTTAGCTGGACTTGTGTGTGAGTCAGATGAAGTTTGTATACAGGAGCTGGTCAGATGTGTTAGGTGAGCTGGGATGTCAGAGTCTAATGAATATCAGCTGGACTTGTGTGTGAGTCAGATGCAGTTTGTATACAGGAGCTGGTCAGATGTGTTAGGTGAGCTAGGATGTAAGAGTCTAAAGAATCTCAGCTGGGCTTGTGTGTGAATCAGATGAAGTTTGTATACAGGAGCTGGTCAGATGTGTTAGGTGAGCTGGGATGTCAGAGTCTAATGAATCTCAGCTGGGCTTGTGTGTGAGTCAGATGCAGTTTGTATGCAGGAGTGGGTCAGATGTGTTAGGTGAGCTGGGATGTCAGAGTCTAGTGAATCTCAGCTGGGCTTGTTTGTGAGTCAGATGAAGTTTGTATGCAGGAGCTGGTCAGATGTGTTAGGTGAGCTGGGGTGTCATTGTGTAGTGAATCTCAGCTGGGCTTGTTTGTGAAACAGATGCAGTTTGTATGCAGGAGCTGGTCAGATGCGTTAGGTGAGCTGGGATGTCAGAGTGTAGTGAATCTCAGCTGGGCTTGTGTGTGAGTCAGATGCAGTTTGTATACAGGAGTTGGTCAGATGTGTTACATGAGCTGGGATGTCATATTGTAGTGAATCTCAGCTGGACTTGCGTGTGAGTCAGATGTAGTTTGTATGCAGGAGCTGGTCAGATGTGTTAGGTGAGCTGGGATGTAAGAATGTAGTGAATCTCAGCTGGGCTTGTGTGTGAGTCAGATGCAGTTTGTTTACAGGAGTTAGTCAGATTTGTTAGGTGAGCTGGGATGTCAGAGTCTAGTGAATCTCAGCTGGACTTGTGTGTGAGTCAGATGCAGTTTGTATGCAGGAGATGATCAGATGTGTTAGGTGAGCTAAGATGTCAGAGTGTAGTGAGTCAGTTTGTATGCAGGAGCTGGTCAGATGTGTTAGGTGAGTTGGGGTGTCAGAATGTAGTGAATCTCAGCTGGACTTGTGTGTGAGTCAGATGCAGTTTGTATACAGGAGCTGGTCAGATGTGTTAGGTGAGCTGGGATGTCAGAGTCTAGTGAATCTCAGCTGGACTTTGTGTGTGAGTCAGATGCAGTTTGTATGCAGGAGCTGGTCAGATGTTTTAGGTGAGCTGGGATGTCAGAGTCTAGTGAATCTCAGCTGGACTTTGTGTGTGAATCAGATGCAGTTTGTATACAGGAGCTGGTCAGGTGTGTTAGGTGAGCTAGGATGTAAGAGTCTAAAGAATCTCAGCTGGGCTTGTGTGTGGGTCAGATGAAGTTTGTATACAGGAGCTGGTCAGATGTGTTAAGTGAGCTGGGATGTCAGAGTCTAATGAATCTCAGCTGGGCTTGTGTGTGAGTCAGATGCAGTTTGTATGCAGGAGCTGGTCAGATGTGTTAGTTGAGCTGGGATGTCAGAGTCTAGTGAATCTTAGCTGGGCTTGTTTGTGAGTCAGATGCAGTTTGTATGCAGGAGCTGGTCAGATGTGTTAGGTGAGCTGGGGTGTCATTGTGTAGTGAATCTCAGCTGGGCATGTGTGTGAGTCAGATGCAGTTTGTATGCAGGAGTTGGTCAGATGTGTCAGCTGAGCTGGGATGTCATATTGTAGTGAATCTCAGCTGGACTTGTGTGTGAGTCAGATGTAGTTTGTATGCAGGAGCTGGTCAAATGTGTTAGGTGAGCTGGGATGTCAGAGTCTAGTGAATCTCAGCTGGACTTGTGTGTGAGTCAGATGCAGTTTGTATGCAGGAGATGATCAGATGTGTTAGGTGAGCTAAGATGTCAGAGTGTAGTGAGTCAGTTTGTATGCAGGAGCTGGTCAGATGTGTTAGGTGAGTTGGGGTGTCAGAATGTAGTGAATCTCAGCTGGACTTGTGTGTGAGTCAGATGCAGTTTATATGCAGGAGATGATCAGATGTGTTAGGTGAGCTAAGATGTCAGAGTGTAGTGAGTCAGTTTGTATGCAGGAGCTGGTCAGATGTGTTAGGTGAGTTGGGGTGTCAGAATGTAGTGAATCTCAGCTGGACTTGTGTGTGAGTCAGATGCAGTTTGTATACAGAAGCTGGTCAGATGTGTTAGGTGAGCTGGGGTGTCAGAGTCTAGTGAATCTCAGCTGGGCTTGTTTGTGAGTCAGATACAGTTTGTATGCAGGAGTTGGTTAGATGTGTTAGGTGAGCTGGGATGTCAGAGTGTAGTGAATCTCAGTTGGGCTTGTGTGTGAGTCAGATGCAGTTTGTATACAGGAGTTGGTCAGAAGTGTTACATGAGCTGGGATGTCATATTGTAGTGAATCTCAGCTGGACTTGTGTGTGAGTCAGATGTAGTTTGTATGCAGGAGCTGGTCAAATGTGTTAGGTGAGCTGGGATGTCAGAGTCTAATGAATCTCAGCTGGGCTTGTGTATGAGTCAGATGCAGTTTGTATACAGGAGCTGGTCAGATGTGTTAGGTGAGCTGGGATGTAAGAATGTAGTGAATCTCAGCTGGGCTTGTGTGTGAGTCAGATGCAGTTTGTTTACAGGGGTTAGTCAGATGTGTTAGGTGAGCTGGGATGTCAGAGTCTAGTGAATCTCAGCTGGACTTGCGTGTGAGTCGGATGCAGTTTGTATGTAGGAGATGATCAGATGTGTTAGGTGAGCTGGGATGTCAGAGTGTAGTGAATCTCAGCTGGGCTTGTGTGTGAGTCAGATGCAGTTTGTATACAGGAGTTGGTCAGATGTGTTACATGAGCTGGGATGTCAGAGTGTAGTGAATCTCAGCTGGGCTTGTGTGTGAGTCAGATGCAGTTTGTATACATGAGTTGGTCAGATGTGTTACATGAGCTGGGATGTCATATTGTAGTGAATATCAGCTGGGCTTGTGTATGAGTCAGATGCAGTTTGTATACAGGAGCTGGTCAGATGTGTTAGGTGAGCTGGGATGTAAGAATGTAGTGAATCTCAGCTGGGCTTGTGTGTGAGTCAGATGCAGTTTGTTTACAGGAGTTAGTCAGATGTGTTAGGTGAGCTGGGATGTCAGAGTCTAGTGAATCTCAGCTGGACTTGTGTGTGAGTCAGATGCAGTTTGTATGCAGGAGATGATCAGATGTGTTAGGTGAGCTAAGATGTCAGAGTGTAGTGAGTCAGTTTGTATGCAGGAGCTGGTCAGATGTGTTAGGTGAGTTGGGGTGTCAGAATGTAGTGAATCTCAGCTGGACTTGTGTGTGAGTCAGATGCAGTTTGTATACAGGAGCTGGTCAGATGTGTTAGGTGAGCTGGGATGTCAGAGTCAAGTGAATCTCAGCTGGACTTGTGTGTGAGTCAGATGCAGTTTGTATACAGAAGCTGGTCAGATGTGTTAGGTGAGCTGGGGTGTCATAGTGTAGTGAATCTCAGCTGGGCTTGTTTGTGAGTCAGATACAGTTTGTATGCAGGAGTTGGTCAGATGTGTTAGGTGAGCTGGGATGTCAGAGTGTAGTGAATCTCAGTTGGACTTGTGTGTGAGTCAGATAGAGTTTGTATACAGGGGCTGGTTAGATGTGTCAGGTGAGCTGGGATGTCAGAGTGTAGTGAATCTTAGCTGGACTTGTGTGTGAGTCAGATGCAGTTTGTATACAGAAGATGGTCAGATGTGTTAGGTGAGCAGGGATGTCAGAGTCTAATGAATCTCAGCAGGACTTGTGTATGAGTTAGATGCATTTTGTATACAGGAGCCGGTAAGATGTGTTAGGTGAGTTGGGATGTCAGAATGTAGTGAATCTCAGCTGGGCTTGTGTATGAGTCAGATGCAGTTTGTATACAGGAGCTGGTCAGATGTGTCAGGTGAGCTGGAATGTCAGAGTGTAGTGAATCTCAGCTGGACTTGTGTGTAAGTCAGATGCAGTTTGTATACAGGAGCTGGTCAGATGTGTTACGTGAGCTAGGAAGTCAGAATATAGTGAATATCAGCTGGACTTGTGTGTGAGTCAGATGCAGTTTGTATACAGGAGCTGGTCAGATGTGTTACGTGAGCTGGGAAGTCAGAATATAGTGAATATCAGCTTGACTTGCGTGTGAGTCAGATGCAGTTTGTATACAGGAGCTGGTCAGATGTGTTACGTGAGCTGGGAAGTCAGAATATAGTGAATCTCAGCTGGGCTTGTGTGTGAGTCAGATGAAGTTTGTATACAGGAGCTGGTCAGATGTGTTAGGTGAGCTGGGATGTCAGAGTCTAATGAATCTCAGCTGGGCTTGTGTGTGAGTCAGATGCAGTTTGTATACAGGAGCAGGTCAGATGTGTTAGGTGAGCTGGGAATCGGGATGTCAGACTCTAGTGAATCTCAGCTGGGCTTGTGTGTGAGTCAGATGCAGTTTGTATACAGGAGCTGGTCAGATGTGTTACATGAGCTGGGATGTCAGAATGTAGTGAATCTCAGCTGGGCTTGTGTGTGAGTCAGATGCAGTTTGTATACAGGAGCTGGTCAGATGTGTTACGTGAGCTGGGAAGTCAGAATATAGTGAGTCTTAGCTGGACTTGTGTGTGAGTCAGATGAAGTTTGTATACAGGAGCTGGTCAGATGTGTTAGGTGAGCTGGGATGTCAGAGTCTAATGAATATCAGCTGGACTTGTGTGTGAGTCAGATGCAGTTTGTATACAGGAGCTGGTCAGATGTGTTAGGTGAGCTAGGATGTAAGAGTCTAAAGAATCTCAGCTGGGCTTGTGTGTGAGTCAGATGAAGTTTGTATACAGGAGCTGGTCAGATGTGTTAGGTGAGCTGGGATGTCAGAGTCTAATGAATCTCAGCTGGGCTTGTGTGTGAGTCAGATGCAGTTTGTATGCAGGAGTGGGTCAGATGTGTTAGGTGAGCTGGGGTGTCATTGTGTAGTGAATCTCAGCTGGGCTTGTTTGTGAAACAGATGCAGTTTGTATGCAGGAGCTGGTCAGATGCGTTAGGTGAGCTGGGATGTCAGAGTGTAGTGAATCTCAGCTGGGCTTGTGTGTGAGTCAGATGCAGTTTGTATACAGGAGTTGGTCAGATGTGTTACATGAGCTGGGATGTCATATTGTAGTGAATCTCAGCTGGACTTGTGTGTGAGTCAGATGTAGTTTGTATGCAGGAGCTGGTCAGATGTGTTAGGTGAGCTGGGATGTAAGAATGTAGTGAATCTCAGCTGGGCTTGTGTGTGAGTCAGATGCAGTTTGTTTACAGGAGTTAGTCAGATGTGTTAGGTGAGCTGGGATGTCAGAGTCTAGTGAATCTCAGCTGGACTTGTGTGTGAGTCAGATGCAGTTTGTATGCAGGAGATGATCAGATGTGTTAGGTGAGCTAAGATGTCAGAGTGTAGTGAGTCAGTTTGTATGCAGGAGCTGGTCAGATGTGTTAGGTGAGTTGGGGTGTCAGAATGTAGTGAATCTCAGCTGGACTTGTGTGTGAGTCAGATGCAGTTTGTATACAGGAGCTGGTCAGATGTGTTAGCTGAGCTGGGATGTCAGAGTCTAGTGAATCTCAGCTGGACTTTGTGTGTGAGTCAGATGCAGTTTGTATGCAGGAGCTGGTCAGATGTGTTAGGTGAGCTGGGATGTCAGAGTCTAGTGAATCTCAGCTGGACTTTGTGTGTGAATCAGATGCAGTTTGTATACAGGAGCTGGTCAGGTGTGTTAGGTGAGCTAGGATGTAAGAGTCTAAAGAATCTCAGCTGGGCTTGTGTGTGGGTCAGATGAAGTTTGTATACAGGAGCTGGTCAGATGTGTTAAGTGAGCTGGGATGTCAGAGTCTAATGAATCTCAGCTGGGCTTGTGTGTGAGTCAGATGCAGTTTGTATGCAGGAGCTGGTCAGATGTGTTAGTTGAGCTGGGGTGTCAGAGTCTAGTGAATCTTAGCTGGGCTTGTTTGTGAGTCAGATGCAGTTTGTATGCAGGAGCTGGTCAGATGTGTTAGGTGAGCTGGGGTGTCATTGTGTAGTGAATCTCAGCTGGGCTTGTTTGTGAAACAGATGCAGTTTGTATGCAGGAGCTGGTCAGATGCGTTAAGTGAGCTGGGATGTCAGAGTGTAGTGAATCTCAGCTGGGCATGTGTGTGAGTCAGATGCAGTTTGTATACAGGAGTTGGTCAGATGTGTCAGCTGAGCTGGGATGTCATATTGTAGTGAATCTCAGCTGGACTTGTGTGTGAGTCAGATGTAGTTTGTATGCAGGAGCTGGTCAAATGTGTTAGGTGAGCTGGGATGTCAGAGTCTAATGAATCTCAGCTGGGCTTGTGTATGAGTCATATGCAGTTTGTATACAGGAGCTGGTCAGATGTGTTAGATGAGCTGGGATGTAAGAATGTAGTGAATCTCAGCTGAGCTTGTGTGTGAGTCAGATGCAGTTTGTTTACAGGAGTTGGTAAGATGTGTTAGGTGAGCTGGGATGTCAGAGTCTAGTGAATCTCAGCTGGACTTGTGTGTGAGTCAGATGCAGTTTGTATGCAGGAGATGATCAGATGTGTTAGGTGAGCTAAGATGTCAGAGTGTAGTGAGTCAGTTTGTATGCAGGAGCTGGTCAGATGTGTTAGGTGAGTTGGGGTGTCAGAATGTAGTGAATCTCAACTGGACTTGTGTGTGAGTCACATGCAGTTTGTATACAGGAGCTGGTCAGATGTGTTAGGTGAGCTGGGATGTCAGAGTCTAGTGAATCTCAGCTGGACTTGCGTGTGAGTCAGATGCAGTTTGTATACAGGAGCTGGTCAGATGTGTTAGGTGAGCTAGGATGTAAGAGTCTAATGAATCTCAGCTGGGCTTGTGTGTGAGTCAGATGAAGTTTGTATACAGGAGCTGGTCAGATGTGTTAGATGAGCTGGGATGTCAGAGAGTAATGAATCTCAGCTGGGTTTGTGTGTGAGTCATATGCAGTTTGTATTCAGGAGCTGGTCAGATGTGTTAGGAGAGCTGGGATGTCAGAATGTAATGAATCTCAGCTGGACTTGTTTGTAAGTCAGATGCAGTTTGTATACAGGAGCTGATCAGATGTGTTAAGTGAGCTGGGATGTCAGAATGTAGTGAATATCAGCTGGACATGTGTGTGAGTCAAATGCAGTTTGTATGCAGGAGCTGGTCAGATGTGTTACTTGAGCTGGGATGTCAGAGTCTAGTGAATCTCAGCTGGACTTGTGTGTGAGTCGGATGCAGTTTGTATGCAGGAGCTGGTCAGATGTGTTAGGTGAGCTGGGATGTCAGAGTCTAGTGAATCTCAGCTGGGCTTGTGTGTGAGTCAGATGCAGTTTGTATACAGAAGATGGTCAGATGTGTTAGGTGAGCAGGGATGTCAGAGTCTAATGAATCTCAGCTGGACTTGTGTATGAGTCAGATGCATTTTGTATACAGGAGCTGGTCAGATGTGTTAGGTGAGCTGGGATGTCAGAATGTAGTGAATCTCAGCTGGGCTTGTGTATGAGTCAGATGCAGTTTGTATACAGGAGCTGGTCAGATGTGTCAGGTGAGCTGGAATGTCAGAGTGTAGTGAATCTCAGCTGGACTTGTGTGTAAGTCAGATGCAGTTTGTATACAGGAGCTGGTCAGATGTGTTACATGAGCTGGGATGTCAGAATGTAGTGAATATCAGCTGGACTTGTGTGTGAGTCAGATGCAGTTTGTATACAGGAGCTGGTCAGATGTTTTAGGTGAGCTGGGATGTCAGAGTGCAGTGAATCTCAGCTGCTCTTGTGTGTGAGTCAGATGCAGTTTCTATACAGGAGCTGGTCAGATGTGTTACATGAGCTGGGATGTCAGAATGTAGTGAATATCAGCTGGGCTTGTGTGTGAGTCAGATGCAGTTTGTATACAGGAGCTGGTCAGATGTTTTAGGTGAGCTAGGATGTCAAAGTGTAGTGAATCTCAGCTGGGCTTGTGTGTGAGTCAGATGAAGTTTGTATACAGGAGCTGGTCAGATGTGTTAGGTGAGCTGGGAATCAGGATGTCAGAGTGTAGTGAATCTCAGCTGGGCTTGTGTGTGAGTCAGATGCAGTTTGTATATAGGAGCTGGTCAGATGTGTTACATGAGCTGGGATGTCAGAATGTAGTGAATCTCAGATGGGCTTGTTTGTGAGTCAGATGCAGTTTGTATACAGGAGTTGGTCAGATGTGTTAGGTGAGCTGGGATGTCAGAGTCTAGTGAATCTCAGCAGGACTTGTGTGTAAGTCAGATGCAGTTTGTATACAGGAGCTGGTCAGATGTGTTACGTGAGCTGGGATGTCAGAATGTAGTGAATATCAGCTGGACTTGTGTGTGAGTCAGATGCAGTTTGTATACAGGACCTGGTCAGATGTATTAGGTGAGCTAGGATGTAAGAGTCTAATGAATCTCAGCTGGGCTTGTGTGTGAGTCAGATGAAGTTTGTATACAGGAGCTGGTCAGATGTGTTAGGTGAGCTGGGATGTCAGAGTCTAATGAATCTCAGCTGGGCTTGTGTGTGAGTCAGATGCAGTTTGTATGCAGGAGCTGGTCAGATGTGTTAGGTGAGCTGGGATGTCAGAGTCTAGTGAATCTCAGCTGGACTTTGTGTGTGAGTCAGACGCAGTTTGGATGCTGGAGCTGGTCAGATGTGTTAGGTGAGCTGGGGTGTCAGAGTCTAGTGAATCTCAGCTGGGCTTGTGTGTGAGTCAGATGCAGTTTGTATGCAGGAGATGGTCAGATGTGTTAGGTGAGCTGGGATGTCAGAGTCTAGTGAATCTCAGCTGGACTTGTGTGTGAGTCAGATGCAGTTTGTATACAGAAGCTGGTCAGATGCGTTAGGTGAGCTGGGGTGTCATAGTGTAGTGAATATCAGCTGGACTTGTGTGTGAGTCAGATGCAGTTTGTATACAGGAGCTGGTAAGATGTGTTAGGTGAGTTGGGATGTCAAAGTCTAATGAATCTCAGCTGGGCTTGTGTGTGAGTCAGATGAAGTTTTATACAGGAGCTGGTCAGATGCGTCAGGTGAGCTGGGATGTCAGAGTCTAATGAATATCAGCTGGACTTGTGTGTGAGTCAGATGCAGTTTGTATACAGGAGCTGATCATCAGATGTTTTAGGTGAGCTGGGATGTCAGAGTCTAATGAATCTCAGCTGGGCTTGTGTGTGAGTCAGATGCAGTTTGTATACAGGAGCTGGTCAGATGTGTTAGGTGAGCTGGGATGTCAGAGTCTAATGAATCTCAGCTGTACTTGTGTGTGAGTCAGATGCAGTTTGTATACAGGAGCTGGTCAGATGTGTCAGGTGAGCTGGGATGTCAGAGTCTAGTGAATCTCAGCTGGACTTGTGTGTGAGTCAGATGCAGTTTGTATACAGGAGCTGGTCAGATGTGTTAGGTGAGCTGGGATTTCAGAGTCTAATGAATCTCAGCTGTACTTGTGTGTGAGTCAGAGGCAGTTTGTATACAGGAGCTGGTCAGATGTGTCAGGTGAGCTGGGATGTCAGAGTCTAGTGAATCTCAGCTGGACTTGTGTGTGAGTCAGATGCAGTTTGTATACAGGAGCTGGTCAGATGTGTTAGGTGAGCTGGGATGTCAGAGTCTAATGAATCTCAGCTGGGCTTGTGTGTGAGTCAGAGGCAGTTTGTATACAGGAGTTGGTCAGATGTGTTACATGAGCTGGGATGTCATATTGTAGTGAATCTCAGCTGGACTTGTGTGTGAGTCAGATGTAGTTTGTATGCAGGAGCTGGTCAAATGTGTTAGGTGAGCTGGGATGTCAGAGTCTAATGAATCTCAGCTGGGCCTGTGTATGAGTCAGATGCAGTTTGTATACAGGAGCTGGTCAGATGTGTTAGGTGAGCTGGGATGTAAGAATGTAGTGAATCTCAGCTGGGCTTGTGTGTGAGTCAGATGCAGTTTGTTTACAGGAGTTAGTCAGATGTGTTAGGTGAGCTGGGATGTCAGAGTCTAGTGAATCTCAGCTGGACTTGTGTGTGAGTCAGATGCAGTTTGTATGCAGGAGATGATCAGATGTGTTAGGTGAGCTAAGATGTCAGAGTGTAGTGATTCAGTTTGTATGCAGGAGCTGGTCAGATGTGTTAGGTGAGTTGGGGTGTCAGAATGTAGTGAATCTCAGCTGGACTTGTGTGTGAGTCAGATGCAGTTTGTATAGAGGAGCTGGTCAGATGTGTTAGGTGAGCTGGGATGTCAGAGTCTAGTGAATCTCAGCTGGACTTTGTGTGTGAGTCAGATGCAGTTTGTATGCAGGAGCTGGTCAGATGTGTTAGGTGAGCTGGGGTGTCATTGTGTAGTGAATCTCAGCTGGGCTTGTTTGTGAAACAGATGCAGTTTGTATGCAGGAGCTGGTCAGATGCGTTAAGTGAGCTGGGATGTCAGAGTGTAGTGAATCTCAGCTGGGCATGTGTGTGAGTCAGATGCAGTTTGTATACAGGAGTTGGTCAGATGTGTCAGCTGAGCTGGGATGTCATATTGTAGTGAATCTCAGCTGGACTTTGTGTGTTAGTCAGATGCAGTTTGTATGCAGGAGCTGGTCAGATGTTTTAGGTGAGCTGGGATATCTGAGTCTAGTGAATCTCAGCTGGACTTGTGTGTGAGTCAGATGCAGTTTGTATACAGAAGCTGGTCAGATGTGTTAGGTGAGCTGGGGTGTCATAGTCTAGTGAATCTCAGCTGGGCTTGTTTGTGAGTCAGATACAGTTTGTATGCAGGAGCTGGTCAGATGTGTTAGGTGAGCTGGGATGTCAGAGTGTAGTGAATCTCAGTTGGACTTGTGTGTGAGTCAGATAGAGTTTGTATACAGGAGCTGGTTAGATGTGTCAGGTGAGCTGGGATGTCAGAGTGTAGTGAATTTTAGCTGGACTTGTGTGTGAGTCAGATGCAGTTTGTATACAGAAGATGGTCAGATGCGTTAGGTGAGAAGGGATGTCAGAGTCTAATGAATCTCAGCTGGACTTGTGTATGAGTCAGATGCATTTTGTATACAGGAGCTGGTCAGATGTGTTAGATGAGCTGGGATTTCAGAATGTAGGGAATCTCAGCTGGGCTTGTGTATGAGTCAGATGCAGTTTGTATACAGGAGCTGGTCAGATGTGTCAGGTGAGCTGGAATGTAAGAGTGTAGTGAATCTCAGCTGGACTTGTGTGTAAGTCAGATGCAGTTTGTATACAGGAGCTGGTCAGATGTGTTACATGAGCTGGGATGTCAGAATGTAGTGAATATCAGCTGGACTTGTGTGTGAGTCAGATGCAGTTTGTATACAGGAGCTGGTCAGATGTTTTAGGTGAGCTGGGATGTCAGAGTGTAGTGAATCTCAGCTGGGCTTGTGTGTGAGTCAGATGCAGTTTGTATACAGGAGCTGGTCAGATGTGTTACATGAGCTGGGATGTCAGAATGTAGTGAATCTCAGCTGTGCTTGTGTGTGAGTCAGATGCAGTTTGTATACAGGAGCTGGTCAGATGTGTTAGGAGAGCTGGGATGTCAGAATGTAGTGAATCTCAGCTGGGTTTGTGTGTGAGTCATATGCAGTTTGTATTCAGGAGCTGGTCAGATTTGTTAGGAGAGCTGGGATGTTAGAATGTAATGAATCTCAGCTGGACTTGTTTGTAAGTCAGATGCAGTTTGTATACAGGAGCTGATCAGATGTGTTAAGTGAGCTGGGATGTCAGAATGTAGTGAATATCAGCTGGACTTATGTGTAAGTCAGATGCAGTTTGTATACAGGAGATGGTCAGATGTGTTACGTGAGCTGGGATGTCAGAATGTAGTGAATATCAGCTGGACTTGTGTGTGAGTCAGATGCAGTTTGTATACAGGAGCTGGTCAGATGTGTTAGGTGAGCTGGGATGTCAAAGTCTAATGAATCTCAGCTGGGCTTGTGTGTGAGTCTGATGCAGTTTTATACAGGAGCTGGTCAGATGCGTCAGGTGAGCTGGGATGTCAGAGTCTAATGAATATCAGCTGGACTTGTGTGTGAGTCAGATGCAGTTTGTATACAGGAGCTGATCATCAGATGTTTTAGGTGAGCTGGGATGTCAGAGTATAGTGAATCTCAGCTGGGCTTGTGTGTGAGTCAGATGTAATTTGTATACAGGAGCTGGTCAGATGTATCAGGTGAGCTGGGATGTCAGAGTTTAGTGAATCTCAGCTGGACTTATGTGTGAGTCAGATGCAGTTTGTATACAGGAGCTGGTCAGATGTGTTAGGTAAGCTGGGATGTCAGAGTCTAATGAATCTCAGCTGGGCTTGTGTGCGAGTCAGATGCAGTTTGTATACAGGAGTTGGTCAGATGTGTTAGGTGAGCTGGGATGTCAGAGTCTAATGAATCTCAGCTGGGCTTGTGTGTGCGTCAGATGCAGTTTGCATGCAGGAGCTGGTCAGATGCGTTAGGTGAGCTGGGATGTCAGAGTGTAATGAATCTCAGCTGGACTTGTGTGTGAGTCAGATGCAGTTTGTATGCATGAGCTGGTCAGATGTGTTAGGTGAGCTGGGGTGTCATTGTGTAGTGAATCTCAGCTGGACTTGTGTGTGAGTCAGATGCAGTTTGTATACAGGAGCTGGTCAGATGTGTTAGGTGAGCTGGGATGTCAGAGTCTAATGAATCTCAGCTGGGCTTGTGTTTGAGTCAGATGCAGTTTGTATACAGGAGCTGGTCAGATGTGTTAGGTGAGCTGGGATGTCAGAGTCTTATGAATCTCAGCTGGGCTTGTGTGTGAGTCAGATGCAGTTTGTATACAGGAGCTGGTCAGATGTGTTAGGTGAGCTGGGATGTCAGAGTCTAATAAATATCAGCTGGACTTGTGTGTGAGTCAGATGCAGTTTGTATACAGGAGCTGGTCAGATGTGTTAGGTGAGCTGGGATGTCAGAGTCTAATGAATCTCAGCTGGGCTTGTGTGTGTCAGATGCAGTTTGTATACAGGAGCTGGTCAGATGTGTTAGGTGAGCTGGGATGTCAGAGTGTAGTGAATTAATTTGTGGGATACAAGCTTAGGGAGAGTGTGTAGTTTGAGAGGTCACAGGAATGAAGGAACTAGTTGTAGCTATACAGATACGCAGAGTATGAAGAGGTGGGAGGAGGAAATTTCAGGGGTTAGAAAGAATAAGTAAACAGAATGAACAGGATGTAAAACAGAGAAGAAGAATGTAAAATACAAATAAAATCTACCATGTCTTCAGTGCAGATGGGTGTATTATTAGAACTCAGATTTGCTTGTGAATCAAATGAAGTTTATCTGCATTAAAAACCCAAATAAATTTTTCTTCATGTTTCAGACAGAACATACAATTGTAAAAAAAACTTTTCAATGTATTTTAATTATCAAATATACTTTGTTCTCGTGGTTTTATTTGCTGAGGAGAATACCTAGGTAGGTAGCTTGCATGCGTTTGTAGTTTTGCATGTATGCTTTTGAGCACTAGATGGCAGCAGAGTTTACACAATGTATAATATTGTTAAACGGACAGTAGATTTAGAGATTACAAGACATTGTTGCATTGATATATTATAACATATCAGCCAAGTCTAAACATTTTCAAAGCAAATGAATGTATTGTTTGCTGCAATTGGTTTTCAATAGCTAAACACCACCCACCATTTTCCTATTTGGAGGATTTAATTTAGGCTTTAGTCTGCAGACAACAAGATTAGCTGTTGTCATTATGTTAGTATAAAATGCTTTGTACTGCAGATATGAGGACGTGTCAGGCACGTCCTGCATTGGGTGTCAGTTAATGACCCAGGACGTACCTGGCATGTCCTCTGGGGTTTCAAGCAATGGAAGCGATTGTGATCACTTCCAGATGCTTTCAGGGTATTGCAGCGATGCCTCAATGTTGAGGTTTCATGCGATAGCCTTTTTTAGGCAATCGATGTGGCCCCCTCTGTCTGCATCGGCCAGCGATGGTGCTGATCGTTGGTGGCGTGGGAGAGATCAGAGGGAGGTGGGTGGGCTGCCCATCGCTGGGGGAGGTGGGCAGGAGGGGATGTGAGAGGGATGGGAGGGTGTGTGAGAGGGGCGGGAGGGGGCGTGCAGGGGGGGGGGGGACTGCTACGCTACAGAAAGTCTGTACTTTAGTGCAACATGAAGGAGGGAGGGGGTATTTTACTTTTAGTTCCATGGGAAATTACCTGGTAGGGGGGTAGGGAAGTGACCTGGGAGGGGGTAGGTTGATAGGGAAATGGGGGACAGCTACACTATAGAAAAAAAATCCATATGGCAAAATGGGTACTGGCAGACAGCTGCCAGTACATAACATAGCGGTTAATAGATAGAGGGGAGGGTTAGAGAGCTGTTTGGGGGGGTCAGGGAGGTAAGGGGGGATAGAACTCCCCTTTTATTTTATACTGACAGACTTGAGGGGGTCATGGAGTGATTAGGGGGTGGGATGTGTCAGGTGGGGGGCTGATCTCTACACTAAAGATAAAATTAACCCTACAAGTTCCCTACAAGCTACCTAATTAACCTCTTCACTGCTGGGCATTAATACAAGTGTGGTGCGCAGCGGCATTTAGCGGCCTTCTAATTTCCAAAAAGCAATGCCAAAGCCATATATATCTGCTATCTCTGAACAAAGGGGATCCCAGAGAAGCATTTACAACCATTTGTGCCATGATTGAACAAGCTGTTTGTAAATTTCAGTGAGAAACCTAAAGTTTGTCAAAAAGTTTGTGCAAAAGTTAACGATTTTTTTTATTTGATGGCATTTGGCGGGGAAATTGTGGCATGAAATATAACTAAATGGCCTAGATCAATACTTTGGGTTGTCTACTTAAAAAATATATATATACATGTGAAGGGTTATTCAGGGATTCCTGACAGATATCAGTTTTACAATGTAACTATCGCTAATTTTGAAAAAAAAAATGGTTTGGAAATAGCAAAGTGCTACTTGTATTTATTGCCCTATAACTTGCAAAAAAAAGCAAAGAACATGTAAACATTGGGTATTTCTAAACTTAGGACAAAAACTATTAAGCATGGGTGGTTATAGATGTGTAACAGATTTTGGGGGTCAAAGTTAGAAAAAGTGTGGTTTTTTTTCCATTTTTTTCATCATATTTTATAAAATTTTTTATAGTTAATTATAAGATATGATGAAAATAATGGTATCTTTAGAAATTCCATTTAATGGCGAGAAAACCAGTATATAATATGTGTGGGTACAGTAAATGAGTAAGCGGAAAATAACAGCTAAACACAAACACCACAGAAATGAAAAAATAGCCCTGGTCCCAAACGGACAGAAAATTGAAAAGTGGTGTGGTCACTAAGGGGTTAAATCAGTTAGGGAAAGCCTTGAGAAGTTAGCACTGTGTATTACAGGTTCAGATAATTAAAATCTGCTTTTCCACAAACCATACCAAGAAAAGGAAGGACATTAAAAGTAAATCAGAAAGTTTTTTAAAAACTGTACACTCTATAGTTTCATGTCCTTTTAAAGAAATATATTAAAACCAAACATTTTCTTCTGTGATTCAGACAGAGCATACCGTTTGGAAAAAAAAAATCCAATTTACTTCTATTGTCAAATTTGTTTAGTTCCCATGATGTTCTTTGTTGAAGAGCTACCTAGGTAGGAATCTGGAGCACTACACGACAGAAAATAAAGTTGCCATGTAGTGCTCTTGCAAATGGATAACATTCTTGCAAAACTGCTGCCATATAGTGATCCAGAAATGGGCCGGCTCCTAAGCTTATGTCCCTGCTTTTCAACAAAAGATACCAAAGAGAACAAAGAAACATTGATAATGGAATTAAATAGGAAAATTGTTTAAAATCACATGTTCTGTCTGGATCATGAAAGAAAACCAGCTCACATAATGGCTCTAATATTTATATCGAAAACCGTATCACACATCATACGATAAAAATGTATTTTGTAGACATATACACGTAAACCTGAGAGCGATCTCACAGAATCATACATCTTCCTTAAAGAAAACGTTTGGAAATATTTTCCTTTCCGTTCTATTTTAGTGCCCACACATTAAATGCTGAATGTTTTCACAGGTGGATGAGACAAGATGCGCTCATTTTTGGCAGGTTATACGCACCACTCATATTGATCTAAATTACCAGGGAGATGTTTGCGTTCTTTATGAATGAAGCCATATTACTTGCTATCCTCTTCAGTACTTACAGGGAGAGTGTTCTCGAAAATGTTACAATTTAAAAAATTTAAAAACATAGATAAAGCCTTTACTACCCATTTCCCAGCTTTGCACGTCCATCATTGCTTGATTAATATACTTTATAACCTTTAAACCTCTAAGCCACTACAGACCACCTATTATCTCAGTGCATTTTTATAGCTTTTCACAGCATGACACTGCTAGTTAATGTGTACCATATAGATAACATTGTGCTCACTCCTCTGGAGTTATTCATGAGTTAGCCCTGATTAGCTAAAATGCAAGTCTGTAAATAGCACTGAGATAACAGGGTAGTCTTGAGGGACTTAGATACAACGTAATCACAGAGTTAAAAAGTATATTAATATAACCGTGCTGGTTATGCAAATCTGGGGAATCTGTAATAAAGGGATTATCTATCTTTTTAAACAATAAACATTCTGGAGTAGACAGTCCCTTAAATACCATTTTATGATGTGAATTGGGGATTCCAAACCCACAAAAGTGTTTGAGATTACTGATGGGGAATAATGTTACATAAGTTTCAGAGCTAAAATTATTTTATAGGTAACATTTCCATTTAGATATATTGTTGTATAAATGAAGTAATATTTTATCATCTTATATTTGTAAATCTCCAATATCCTCAGAGCTAAACAAGTGGTAAATAAAGGTGACAGAAATAAAGAGACAGGAGAAGAAATAGAGAGCCCTGTGCCATAGAGAAAGGGGAGAAGTCTCAGCAGGACAGTGCCAGTCAGGGCAAGTCATGAGCAGGGATTGGAGTAGTCTGCTGCATGACTCATGTGCAGTCTCAGTGCTAGGCAGTCTGAAAATATGACCTGGCAGTCCAGGGTTCTGACTGGGCATTCTGGGGACATGGATAGACTGTCCAATTGGTTGGCAAGGCAGTCTGGTGGCACGGCTGACCAATACAGGGGCATGGATAGCTAGTTACTAGACATGGCTGGGCAACCTCAGGGCTTCTCTAGACAGTCCAGAGGCATGTCTGGTAATCCAGGGAAATGGTTGAGTAATGTAGAGTGTAATAGCAAGTTTTACGTGTTCTGCCATATTCCAATAGTGCGAAAATCTCTTAGTGGTGTGACCAATTGTGATGAGCTTACAACACGTTTTTAAATGGTTTAATACAAAATGTCTTAATTGTATTATATTTGAATACAGGTGCACTGTAATCATTGATCTCCCATTATATTGGTCTGGAGGTGATGGGCTAAATCCCCAGTCATAACCCGAATAACTGCAACATATTTATTTAAAAAAAAATTGAGAAAGGAAGATAGATAAAGTGTATATGAATGCTCTCAGAAGAACCATTATGTCAGTAAACTGCTATCTCTTTCTTTTTTTTTAAATGTAGACTTACCACTTGCGGCAGCAAGTACACTAGTTGTAGCAGCTTTTCCATTCTTAAAATTCTTTTAAATTTAATCTGGAGTTAGACAAGGATGTCCCTAAATCATTTGTAAGTTTCAATGTTTCATTTTTATACTTCTAAACCAATCTAAAGGCTCTCTATATTACCTCTTCCCTATATAAATTGTACCATCTCTCCTCTCCTGTCCTCTTATAAATCTATATCCTTTATCATCACTCTGGCTCCCATTTTTAACAGAGGAAACAGAAAAAAAAAACTCACAATTAATATAACCCCTGTAACTTCATACTCATTGGCCAACACTTCTGCCTTGCAATATTTTGCTTCTATATGGAATGCACTTTCTGTCTGCAATACATTTACTCAATTCATAACATTTTTATCTGTAAATTCTTTAACCTTATTGCTATCATTGAAACCAATCAACAGCTGACACCATTCAGGCCTAGTGACAAGTGAGGCATTGATAGCATGTTGCTTTAACTACAATGTAGCTTCCGCTAAATTAGATCAAATCCCTCCCTTTTTTTGGTTTTACGTTGACACTATACACCATACTTTTCCTTGTTTTATTGTTGCTATAATCTACCTCCCCCCAGTCTATATACTTTGAAAAATCCAAGCAGCAAGGTGGCCAAGGAACACTTTTTTCCTCTTACATTACAGCCCTCAATCTTGGTAACTTCAGCATTCATGTGGACTCACCTCTTTGTATTGCTACTTCCAAAACTCTCTGTTTAAAATCTTCCTATGGCCTCACCGAGTGGAAATCTCTAAATTCATTGTGATTGTCACTCTGTATAAATTTTATAAAACCTCACTGCTCTGTCTCTCAGATTTACATCAGTCTGTCCCCTCTGTATAACTAATATTATATTGCACCCTTACTTTACTTTCAGTCTCTGCTTACCGTATAGCTAAAGGATACAGAAACAGACAAGTTATTGTAAGGTTAACCCAGGCTTCCGTTAGGATTCGAAAAGAGGAACACAATTGCAGAGTAAATTAGATTTGTATCACTAGATGAATAAGATTACACTATTGATGAGTGAAATCCAAATAAATAGTGAATAAGCATAATCTGGAAATATTACCCCAAGGAGGATTAATTCATATGTTCTCTTAAATAGAAACACTGAATAAACAAATAGAGATGGAATCTTAATTCCAGAAACAGTGTATCAATATTGAGTTTGGAATTTGATACAGTTCTAATAGTTGAAGTAAAACAGAATTTGCAGTTGCTGCCTTAATTTGGTTTACGGTATTTCAGAAACTTCCCATAACATGTATATTTGCAATAAAGTCTTTTCAGAACCTCTTAGTTAAATATATAGTGAAGCAGAGTGAAATTGCTTAAAATGGTGTTGCGTGCTATGGTTGTCAGAAGCTGGGCTGCAGAGTAGCGTTACTTAGATAGAATGAATAACAAAAAGTACTTGCGGCTATGATGGAAAATATTCCCTCCGGTCAGCTGATAGTGTTACTAGTTGCTCCTTTGTGCCACCTTAGTTAGGAACAAGGAGAGAGAGATCCGTGGCGTCCGCGGTGATCCCCGGTCTGGTGGGAGGTGGCTCCTTGATTCACGGAACTCCACTCCAGAGGGAGAGGCTACTGTTAGCAGCTGCGGCTGCGAGTCTGTGTAAAGACGCTGCTCTGATGATATGTGAAGGTGCGGTAGGTTTGGCTGAGAGATTTTGCTCAGAGGTGAAACACACTGGCTGCAAACTTGTTTCAGTTTGGCGATTTAGACAATTGCATAAGTTGCTGTTTGAATGCTTGGCAAGGATCCAATTTAGAAGGAAGAGAAATTAGATAGATAACTGTAATCCAATAGTTACTTCAATTTCAGGAACTTCAATATAGACTCAGGTAAAGGTAGATACACTACAAAATACTAAGCAAGGAGCCACAGGAAATGGCGAAACTTATAGACTAAGCAGCCAATAGGAAGAATCCTATGCGAATCCTGCTTAAAGAGACAGTAACCCTGACATGACCCCTCCCTCAAGGCAACTGTGCCACAGTTGTAGGTCTAGGTCGGTCAGGGTGCCTTCTGTGGAAGAGAGTAACTAACCTAGGTGCATCAAGATTCGAGGCAGGCTCCCAGGAGTCTTCATCTGAGGAGTAACTCTTCCAGTGTACCAAATATTGTAATACTCCCTTATGGTACCTGGAATCCAGAAGAGAATGAACTTCATAAACATCTTGATCCAGCGAGGGTGGCTGAGGAGGTAAAAGTGTCTGAGCTTGTCTAGTCGGGGTATAGGGTTTCAGGAGAGAGACGTGGAATGTAGGATGGATCTTCATATTGTCAGGCAATTTGAGTGTAACAGCATTTTCATTAATAATACGGATGATAGGAAATGGTCCTATGTATAAGCCAGCCAATTTCTTGCAAGGAATTTGTAGTTTCAGGTTTTTGGTTGATAGCCATACAAGATCACCTAAGGAATAAGGAGGAGAAGGTCATCTTCGAAGGTCATAGTAATGCTTTTGAACCTGTTGAGCATTTTGTATGTTCTCGTGTATAATTTGGAAATTCTGCTGTAGAGAATCATGGAGATCTTCTATCTTTGGTGAATTCAACCCGTCTGGTGAAGCAATTACAAAATCGGGATGAAAAGCATAGTTTGCGAAATATGGAGAGAATTTCATAGAAGAATTCACTGCGTTGTTGTAGGCAAATTCAGCCATTGAAAGGAATTTTACCCAGTCTTTTTGGTGGTATGAGCAATAGCAGCGCAAAAATTGTTCAAGCCATTGGTTCAATCTTTCTGCTTGTCCATTTGTTTGTGGGTGGAAAGAGGTGGTAAAACGGTGTTGAATTTGAGTGAGTTCACAAAGTTTGGTCCAGAACCGTGAGGTAAACTGAGTCCCTCTGTCAGTGGTTATGATGGAAGGGAAACCATGAAGTTTAACTTTGTTATCCAAAAAGAGCAGAGCTGTCTCAGAAGAGGTGGGCAGTTTGTGAAAAGGTAAGAAATGTCCCATCTTGGTAAATAGGTCGACTACTACTAAGATAGTAGTTTGATTGTTGGAATTTGGTAATTCAACAATATAATCCATAGAGATGTGTTGCCATGGTCTAATTGGAGCTGGTATAGGAATCATTAGTCCATAGGGTGGTCTTCTTTCTGGCTTGGAAACAGAGCAAATCTGACAAGTTCGAATATAATTCTGAACAGAGTCCTTTTGTTTGGGCCACCAGAAAGTTCTTGAAATTAATTCCATAGTACAACGTATCCCAGGATGGCCAGATAAAGGAGTATCATGATGGATCTGAATAATAGAATTTCTCATAGGTTCTGGAACATAGATTTTTTGAGCACGATAGAATAAAGAATTCCTCATTACCAAATTGTATGTAGAAGGAGGGTTCTCCATTGTGGTATGTCTTTTTAACTCTGATATCATATCAGTGGTAAGTCCTATGAACCGCTCAGAAGGTATAATTGCAGTCTGTGATTCTGGTCTGTAAACTATGTTGAAATTATATCGAGAGAAAAATAAACTCCAACGTACCTGCCTTGCAGATAAGGTTTTACTGGTCTGAAGGTATACTAGGTTCCTATGATCTGTTAGTATTAGGATAGGGTAAGTAGTGCCCTCGAGGAGATGTCTCCAGTTTTCCAAGGCTCATTTTATTGCAATGAGTTCCTTGTCTCCAATCGAATAGTTCCTTTCAGAGGAAGTCATCATTGAAGAGTAATAGGATACGGGGTGAATCGGATCTTTGAGAGATTTTTGTTGGGATAGAACAGCTCCAAGAGCAAAATCAGATGAATCAACCTCGAGTATATATTTCAGGGATGGATTTGGGAAGTTCAAGATAGGAGCGGTAGTAAACTTCGTCTTTAGTAAAGTGAATGCAAGATCAGCTTTTTCGTTCCAAATAAATGGCTCTTTAGTACTGGTCAAAGTAGTAAGGGGTTTGGCTAATTTGGAGAAGTCTTTTATAAATTTTCTGTAGTAATTCACAAATCCTAAGAATCTTTGTAGATCTTTTCTGGATTTAGGAACTGTCCAGTTCTTTACTGCATCAACCTTTTGTGTTTGGATAGTAATACCAGTAGGAGATATGTCGTATCCAAGGAAAGATACATGGTAAGTATGAAATAAGCACTTCTCGAGTTTCGCATAGAGTTTATGTTCTCTAAGCCTTGAAAGCACCCTTCGGACATGTCTGATGTATTCAGTCTGGTCTTTTGAATAAATTAGAATGTCGTCCAGATAGATGACTAAACAGACGTCGAGTAAATCCCTGAACACATCATTAATAAAGTGCTGAAAGGTGGCGGGTGCATTGCACAGTCCGAAAGGCATAACAAGGTACTCATATAGACCGTACCGGGTTCTAAAGGCAGTTAACCATTCCTGACCCTCTTTTATCCTAACCAAGTTGTATGCTCCCCTCAGGTCAAGTTTTGTATAGATCTTAGCTTCAGATAGGCGTTCAATCAACTCTGGAATCAGTGGGAGAGGATAGCGGTTCTTAATTGTACGTTTGTTGAGCTCGCGGTAATCTATTATGGGTCTAAGTGATGAGTCCTTGTTTCGGACGAAGAACATACCTGCACCGGCAGGTGAGGTTGAAGTCCTGATGAAACCTTTTCTAAGGTTCTCCTCCAAGTACTGTTTTAAATGACTCAATTCGGGTTGGCTCATAGGATAGAGATGTCCGTATGGGATGGTAGAACCTGGTTGAAATTCAATCGGGCAGTCATATGGACGATGAGGAGGTAGATTCTCAGCCTCGGTTTTACTGAATACATCAGCAAAATCAGAATAGTGTGTTGGAATCTGAGGAGTGTCAGACTCAGTCTGAAGTACAATATGGGTAGGCATACAAGTCTGCAAACAGTAATCTGAATTGAACTGAATAGAGAATGGGGACCATGAAATCTGGGGGTTATGCTGCTGTAACCACTTAATACCCAGAACCACAGGGAAATGTGGAGAACTTAAAACCTCAAAAGAAATCAACTCAGTGTGACCATTAATGGATACAGTAATTGGTACTGTTTGGTGTGTTATAGGACCTGTTTTAGGTGTGGAACCATCAATCATACGAATAGAGACAGGGGTATGCTTTAGAATAGTAGGTATTTTATTAGCTTGTACAACATGTTGGTCGATAAAACAACCATAAGCTCCGGAGTCGATTATACCCTCAGTCGTCACTTGATCTAGCTCCCACTGCAATGAAAGGGACAACATAGCATAAGTATACATTCTGCAACTTTGTACTGATGAACTAATTTGTGAGAACTTACTTTTCTTTGATTTCTACAGTATGGGACAGTCTTGCACGGAGTGTGAAGGACTTGCACAATACATACACAGATTTTTTGTTTTTCTGCAATAGCGTTCTTCTGAAGTCAAAGGTCCTCTTACTGCACCTATCTCCATAGGTGTTGGTGGGTTTCTTGGTTGAAGAGATGTCTGAGTGGCAGGAATGTTAAAGCCCTTTGGGCGCACATCTGTGGAGAATCTCTCTGCCTTTCTTTCGCGTAGTCTCCTGTCCAATTGTTGAGCAGTTTTCATAATGGCATCTAGAGATTTTGGGAGCTCTATTCTGGCAAGCTCATCTTTCAGAGCTTCTGAAAGACCTAGTCGAAACTGGTTGCGTAAAGCGATTTGGCTCCATTGAGAATCTGCAGCATATAATTTGAAATCTGTTATGTAGTCCTCGACAGGTCTTTTGCCTTGTTTAAGGCTTCTCATGGATGCTTCTGCAGACATCTGAACATCGGTGTCGTGGAACAGTTCATCCATAGCGGTGAAGAGATCTGCTAGGCTTGCTAATGCCGGATCGTTATGCTCACATAGGTTATCTGCCCATGTGCGGGGCTCACCTCTTAGAAATGATATGGTACTGAGTACCTTAATCCTATCTGTAGGATAGCTTCGGGGTCTTAAATTGTATAGAAGGTGGCAGGAGTTCTTAAACTGCCTATAGTTTTTCCTGTTGCCAGAGAAAGGTTCTGGTAATGATACCAATGGTTCAGAGGTTTGTAATACCTGTGAGGATTGTGGAGAAATGGAACCTCTAATGATACCCCTTAGAGACTGGTTTTCCACTTGTAAATCGTGTACTGCCTGGGCTAACTGATCCATCTTTTGGGATAAATTATATACTATTTGCGGAAGCTCTGCTGGTTCCATAATTGGGCTTAGTATTATGTAAGGTTAACTCAGGCGTCCGTTAGGATTCAAAAAGCGGAACACAATTGCAGAGTAAATTAGATTTGTATCACTAGATGAATAAGATTACACTATTGATGAGTGAAATCCAAATAAATAGTGAATAAGCATAATCTGGATATATTACCCCAAGGAGGATTAATTCATATGTTCTCTTAAATAGAAACACTGAATAAACAAATAGAGATGGAATCTTAATTCCAGAAACAGTGTATCAATATTGAGTTTGGAATTTGATACAGTTCTAATAGTTGAAGTAAAACAGAATTTGCAGTTGCTACCTTAATTTGGTTTACGGTATTTCAGAAACTTCCCATAACATGTATATTTGCAATAAAGTCTTTTCAGTACCTCTTAGTTAAATATATAGTGAGGCAGAGTGAAATTGCTTAAAATGGTGTTGCGTGCTATGGTTGTCAGAAGCTGGGCTGCAGAGTAGCGTTACTTAGATAGAATGAATAACAAAAAGTACTTGCGGCTATGATGGAAAATATTCCCTCCGGTCAGCTGATAGCGTTACTAGTTGCTCCTTTGTGCCACCTTAGTTAGGAACAAGGAGAGAGAGATCCGTGGCGTCCGCGGTGATCCCCGGTCTGGTGGGAGGTGGCTCCTTGATTGACGGAACTCCGCTCCAGAGGGAGAGGCTACTGTTAGCAGCTGCGGCTGCGAGTCTGTGTAAAGACGCTGCTCTGATGATATGTGAAGGTGAGGTAGGTTTGGCTGAGAGATTTTGCTCAGAGGTGAAACACACTGGCTGCAAACTTGTTTCAGTTTGGCGATTTAGACAATCGCATAAGTTGTTGTTTGAATGCTTGGCAAGGATCCAATTTAGAAGGAAGAGAAATTAGATAGATAACTGTAATCCAATAGTTACTTCAATTTCAGGAACTTCAATATAGACTCAGGTAAAGGTAGTTACACTGCAAAATACTAAGCAAGGAGCCACAGGAAATGGCGAAACTTATAGACTAAGCAGCCAATAGGAAGAATCCTATGCAAATCCTGCTTAAAGAGACAGTAACCCTGACAGTTATAGACCCTACGAAAATTTTAAAAACTATTCAACCCCTTCTCTCAAATATCTTCACCAATTAATTCCCAAACCTACATGTTATTCACTATCATCTGTCCTTGACACAGATCATTGGCAATCAAAATTCACTTGTTACCTGCTTTGAAGCCTTTTCACAACAGAACATCTCTGGAGGAAATGTTCTCAAGATGACTTTCTCTGTTACAGATTCATGTTACAGTCATATTCCACTGCCTTCACCCCATTGCTTCTTTATAATCAAACCCCAAAAGTATCTTCTCTAATTTCAACTCCATACTCTCCATCCTGTCCCAACTCTACCTTACCTCCTCACACCCAACAACAACCTTGGCTTGTCACCTTACAAATAAAAATACCATAAGACAAGACTAACTAAAACGTCCCTATAAACCTTCCTCCCATCAGCCTGCCACCCTCAGCTGCTGCACACCTGAGACAGTAGACAAGGGGGGATATTTATCAAAGGTCTGGCAGACCTGATCCGAAAGTGCGGATCAGGTCCGTCCAGACCTCGCTGAATGCGAAGAGCAATACGCTCTCCGTATTCAGCATTGCACCAGCAGCTCTTGTGAGCTGCTGGTGCAACGCCGCCCCCTGCAGATTCGCAGCCAATCGGGGGTTTCATTCAAGCCGATCGTACTCGATTGGGTTGAATTGCAAGGATGTCTGTCCGCCTGCTCAGAGCAGGCGGATAGGTTATGGAGCAGCGGTCTTTAGACCGCTGCTTCATAACTGATGTTTCTGGTGAGCCTGCAGGCTCGCCACAATCACGGGCCCTCAAGCTCCATCCAGAGCTTGATAAATGGGCCCCACGGTGTTCACTCCTTTGTCATTCTCTCAATTCACAAAATGTGCACTTGATCATATTCTAATATTCACATCTCATTTTCTCCCTCTCTGCTACCCACACTCCAGTTCTTACCTATATATTTAGCATCTCTGTAATAACTGACACATTTCCATCCAGTCAAATCAGGATCCAAAGAAAGGTCTGAAAAGCAAAAGTTCATACACAGCCAGGGTAATAAGAACCACACAAACGTAGTAAAAAACAAACTAAAAGGAATAGTATTATAAATAGTTGCTAAGTGCACACCAAAAAGAAATTAAAATAACACTGCTACAGTACAGAAATAATGCAACCATTTCACTAACATGATGCATCCATGGCTTGAACCAATTACATGAAAAGGTTAACAAAACAAGACAGAACAATTGCAGTAATTTCCTTTCTTAGATCCTTCACCCAAATTCCCCCTTATCTCTAAACTACATAAATGGATTTCAATGCTTGTGGGATAATCCACTATCAGAACGAACTCGGCCAGTAGTCTTCTTATCCCGGCATCGAGCCAGAATGATAGGGAATATCCCAGAGCAGAGAAAGTTTGCAAGATGAGGTAAGCGGCACTCACCACAGGCAGGATGGTCTTTAGCGGCAACAGGCAGGGAATCAGAGAAAGGCAGTTCAGGGGTAAACCACAAGAAGGGTCAGGCAGGCAAGATTTGGCAACGGTAAAGCAGTCCAAGGGTAAACTAGAATGGTCAGGCAGGCAGGGTTTGGCAACAGAGAGGCAATCCAGAACAATAGGGGTTAAACAAGCAGAGTGGTCAAACAAGCAGAGTTCAGCAGCAGTAAGCAATCCAGCAATTTAGGGGTTAACAGGCAGAGTAGTCAGACAGGCAGAGTTCAGCAGCAGTATATCAATCCAGCAATTTAGGGGTTAACAGGCAGAGTAGTCAGACAGGCAGAGTTCAGCAGCAGTATATTAATCACATCAGAGAGAGAGAGGAGCGTGTGGCAATGACGTCAGCGCCACACGCATCTGGACCCGACACAGCCCCTGGTAATGAGCAAGGAAGGAGACACCATGCCCCTAGCAACGGCTAGAGCGGCGCAGCGTGACATAGCCCTCCTCTCAAGGGTTCCCTCCGGGAACTAGACTCGGCCTCAAAGGATGAGCAGCATGGAATTTGTAGACCAAAGATTGAGCATGCACATCACAGGCAGGAACCCAGGAACAATCTGCCACAGAGTAACCCTTCCAATGTATCAAATACTGCAGTTGTCTGCGCCTGTTTCTGAAGTCCAGGATCTTGGCTACTTCATATTCAGGGTCACCATGGACCAGGAACGGAGGAGGAGGAGCTTGGAGCCGGGTATATCTATTCTTGATGTAAGGCTTGAGTAGTGAGATGTGGAAGACTGGGGGTATGCGCAGGGTTTTGGGCAAGGCCACTTTGTAGGCAACAGGAGAAAGTCTTTTCTGGACTTTGTAAGGACCGATAGACCTAGGTCCCAATTTGTGACAGTTTTGATTTAGACGAATATGTTGAGTAGAGACCCAAACACGTTCACCTACTGAGATAGCACGTATAGAAGCTGTATGATGATCAGAAAACTTTTTATATCTAGAGACAGCTGAATGTAGCTGAGAGCGAATACTTTGCCAATGAGTGGTGAGTTCACTAACGTGTCGGCCTGCAGCAGGAACCCCAGTGGACTGAGCAGAAAGAGGGAAGACACAAGGTTGATACCCTGCTGTGGCTTGAAATGGAGAACATCGAAGAGAAGAGTGCCAATGAGTGTTTCTTGCCAGCTCAGCTAGGGGTAACAATTCAGACCAGTTAGTATGACGAGCATTGACAAAGGCTCTAAGGTGAGCTTCAAGATCCTGGTTTACTCTCTCTGTTAGTCCATTGGTCTGAGGATGGCAGCCAGAAGACAAGGAAACAGTGGTTGCAATCAACTTACAAAAGGCTCTCCAAAAGGTAGAGATGAACTGTGGACCTCTGTCGGAAACAATATTCACAGGAATGCCATGAAGTCGTACCATATGCAAGAGAAAAAGAGACAATAATTCTGTTAGGCTTTAACCTATTTTGGTTACAAATCGTGATGTGTAGTGAAAGCATGCAGCCTTATACCGCTCAGTCTCACACCAAACTGATGACATGGATCTATGCCAAGTCAAGTTTTTGCTCATTGACTGAGGGGACTGTAAGCAGTCAGAAATGTTAAAAGTTAAAATAAAGTGATCAGAGTGAATGAAGGTATTTAACACAAACAATACTTAGAGTGTGTTGTGGTATTAAAGGATAGGAAGATCAACTAACAATAGGTACAGATGTACCAGATATATATATATATATATATAAAGATTACTACTTAGATTCTTAGCTAGTATAGAGTTCTCCTATAATTCTGTATGTAACACTTAACCCAACTGTAGGATTATCTTAATAAAATGTCTTCCATTTTGTAACTAAAGCATAATGTGCCTTTTAATCCTAAATTAGATAACAATTGAGCCGTTATTTCTCTATACAACTGCTGTCATACTGCGTTGTAGCTTCTCCCATGGCGGTGTGTATACCGCTTGTTTGAAAGTATATCCCACTGTGTAAATTTGTGACAAGTCAGAAGGAATTCTTACCCGTTATCGGGTTTGTTTAGATTTGGAGATTCGGCATCTGGCGGCAAACTGAGAGGAGTGTTGCAGTCTCTCGGCTAATCAGCTGATGTGTGAACGGAGCGTGCAAGGTACACGCTAGCTGGTTTGGGCAGTCAGTCAGAGTGGAAGGAGCTGCAAGAGAGGATGACGTCAGACAGCTGCAGCGTGTAGATACAAATGTTGCTAATGTCTCCCAATAGTTCTGGAGCGGCAACACCGATTCTTTAGTAAGTTAGGAGTAATTAGCTAAGTAACAAGTTACAATCAAATAATGTAACAAAAGTCTGGAAAGACCAAGGCTAAGTTGATGCATCTGCAAGAAGTACTAGTTCAGGACAAAATACTTAGCAATGAGCCAGGAACAGGAGGAGCCTTATATAGACTCTGTTAGAAGCCTTAAAGGGACAGACTGAAAACCTGACAGAACACCCCCTCCAAGGAGCCGCTCTGCGGATCAGGGTTTAGGTTTGTGCGGGTGTCATCTGTGAAAAGCTGACACCAGGCGTGGAGCAGATATGTTTCTAGCAGATTCCCATGAATCCTCATCTGGACCAAAACCTTTCCATCTAATGAGATATTGAAGAGATCTATGTTGATACCTGGAATCCAGAATGGACTAAACCTCATACACATCCGTTGTTGGTATAGGTGGTAGAACGGGTTGTGGAGATGAATCCGGCCTGAGATGATGATACGGCTTCAGTAGGGCAACATGGAAGGTTGGGTGTATTTTATATGTTGGAGGCAAATCCAAAGTGACAGCGTTTTGATTCAATACCTTTTTTATGACAAAAGGACTGATGAACAACGGAGCCAACTTCTTAGTGGGGGCAGCCAACCTAAAGTGTTTGGTGGATAACCAAACCTTATCACCTGGTTGATAGGATGGGGCAGGAGACCTTTTGGAGTCATAGTGTCATTTTTTTTCAGGACTTCTGGGTGTCCTGAAGGATGTTTTGCAGGGATGCGAAGTTTTGAGCCAGGGAGTTAACGTACTGATTAACTACAGGAGAATAAGTCTGGGGTTTAGTGTTTAGGTGATAGGTTGGATGGAATCCGTAATTGATGAAAAAAGGAGTCATCTTTGTAGAAGTGTTTACCTTGTTGTTGAATGAAAACTCAGCAGTGGATAGAAGATTGACCCAGTCGTCTTGTTGAGAGGAACAATAGCAACGTAAATATTGCTCTAAAGTTTGATTTGTTCTCTCACATAACCCGTTTGTTTGTGGATGGTATGCAGTGGACATACATCTCTCGATTTTGAGAAGACGGCACAATTGTGACCAAAATCGGGAAATAAATGGTGTTGGGTATGCCATGGAGACGAACTATATGGTTAAGAAAGAGGTCTGCGGTTTCTTTTGCAGTGGGTAAGCCTATGGCAGGAAGAAAATATGCCATCCTAGAGAAACGGTCAATCACCACCAGAATAGTATTGTGGTTATTTGAAGGAGGTAAATCAATGATGAAATCCATGGCAATCGAGTTCCATGGTCTGTCCGGTATGGGCAAGGATAGAAGGCATCCATAAGGATGGTGTCTTGAGTGTTTACTTTGTGTACAGATTGCACAACTCCTGATGTAGTTGGTTGTATCCTGGAACAAGGTGGGCCACCAGAACTCTCTACGTAGCAATTCATGCATCTTATGTATCCCTGGATGACCAGCTAGTTTGGAGTCGTGAGTAGAACGGAGAATTTCATTCCTCTATGAAAGAGGAATGTACAGTTGTTCTCCGTGGTAAAGGAGTCCGTTTGATCCTCTTAGTAGAGGGAGGTTTGTGGTATTTTCAGCTGACTGATGGATGGCTATATGGTTTAGGTTAGAGGTGGTTAACCCGATGAGCCTTTCAGTAGGTATAATGGTATTGGGAGTAGAGTAAGAATCCGGTTTTGGATCCCTCCGTGAGAGAGCATCAGCTTTGGCGTTCTTATTTGCTGGCCGGTAGGTTATGATGAAATTGAATCTGCTAAAAAAGACTCCAGCGCACCTGACGAGAACTCAGTGTTCTGTTAGTTTTAAGAAACTGTAAGTTGCGGTGATCAGTGAAGATCATAATAGGAGAGGTAGCGCCTTCAAGAAGATGTCTCCAGAATTCCAGGGAGGCTTTGATGGCAAGAAGCTCTTTCTCTCCTATGGCGTAATTGAGTTCCGCCTGTGTCATAAGTCTGGAGTAGAAGGAAACAGGGTGAAAAGGTTCTTTTGTGGATCTCCTCTGGGATAGAATAGCACCTATGGCGTGATCGGAGGCATCTACCTCAAGAACATAGGGAAGAGATGGATCAGGGAATTGCAGCACAGGCGCCATAGTAAATTTCTTTTTCAATGTATGAAATGCCTTATCGGCCTCTAGGTTCTATTTGAACCTTTGATCCTTCTTGGTAAGTGCAGATAGGGGTTTAACAATCCCAGAGAAACCTTGGATAAACTTTCGATAGAAGTTTGAGAAACCAAGGAACCTTTGAATGTCCTTTTTGGAAGAAGGTGTAGGCCAGTTGGTAATCGCATCAACCTTATTGACCTCCATTTTAATCCCTGAGGGTGATATCTGATAACCCAAGAAGGAGATTGAGGAAGAATTGAAGATACACTTTTCGACTTTTACAAAGAGGGAGTTAGCACGTAGTCGAGTCAGAATGGCCTTAACATGTGCAATGTGATTATCAAGGTCTTCGGAATAAATCCAGCTGGTTTGGGCAGTCAGTCAGAGTGGAAGGAGCTGCAAGAGAGGATGACGTCACACAGCTGCAGCGTGTAGATACAAATGTTGCTAATGTCTCCCAATAGTTCTGGAGCGGCAACACCAATTCTTTAGTAAGTTAGGAGTAATTAGTTAAGTAACAAGTTACAATCAAATAATGTAACAAAAGTCTGGAAAGACCAAGGCTAAGTTGATGCGTCTGAAAGAAATACTAGTTCAGGACAAAATACTTAGCAATGAGCCAGGAACAGGAGGAGCCTTATATAGACTCTGTTAGAAGCCTTAAAGGGACAGACTGAAAACCTGACAAATTCTTGCGCAGAAGGCAGTTTTGTTAGGGGTATAAAATGAGCCAGTCTGGAAAAACGATCCACCACAACCCAGATAACTGTATGGTGGTCAGAAGGAGGAAGGTCCACAATGAAATCCATTGTTATGTGTGTCCATGGTTGTTTGGGAATGGACAATGGTTGGAGCAAGCCAGGAGGCAAGGATCGGGGAGTTTTGTTGGCAGCACAAGTTGTGCAGGCTTTCACATAATCTTGAGCATCAGACTTCATAGTAGGCCACCATACGTTTTTGTGAAAGACTCTTAAAAGTCCTTGTTAAACCAGGATGTCCTGAGAGTTTACAATCATGAGCCCAGGACAGTACAGGAGTGCATCAGTTCAGAGGTACAAAAAAGATTTCAGAAGCCACAGGAGCTTCAGGAGGTTTACTAGGCTGGGCACGTTGCAATCTTTGAAGAAAGGGGGTATTTAGTTGAGCTACCACACCGGAGGGAGGTATGATGTGTTCAATAGGGGCTTCAGAGGAATCACTTGAGTGAGGGAACTGACAGGAAAGGGTGTCCGCCTTCTTGTTCTTGGTCCCAGGAAGATAAGAGACCACAAAGTTAAAACGGGAAAAGAACAAGGCCCACCTGGCCTGTCAAGTATTGAGTCGATGAGCAGTCTCTAGATACTGTAAGTCAGATTCTTGTGGTCGGTGAGAATCTGAATGGGATTGGCGGTGCCCTCTAACCAATTATGCCATTCAGTCAAGGCCATCTTAATGGCTAAGAGTTCACGATTAATCACTTCGTAATTTCTCTCTGCAGGAGTAAAGCGTTTAGAGAAAAAGGCTACAGGGTGTGACTTTGAAGTCAAAGGATCGCTTTGGGTTAGAAATGCTCCAGCCCCTATCTCGGAGGCATCAACCTCTAAAGTGAACTTAGGTCAGGATCAGGATGGCGGAGCACAGGAGCAGAACAGAAAGTCTTTTTCAGATGAGAGAAGGCATTTATGGCTTTAGGAGGCCAATGTTTATGGTCCTTGACTGTTTGAGAAAAGTTCTTTATAAACTTGTGGTAATAATTGGAGAACCCCAAGAATCTATGTAATTCCTTTAATGAAGTAGGTTGAGGACATTCTAACACTGCAGTGAGTTTAGCAGGATCCACGGCAAAACCCTCCTTCAAGATGACATAACCTAGGAACTGGATCTGAACTTGGTCAAACTCACATTTTTCTAGCTTGACTACCAAAGAATTGTCTCTGAGACATTGAAGTACCTGTCTCACATGCTTATGATGCTCCTTCAGAGTGTAAAAGAAAACAAGGATGTCATCCAAATAGACAATGACAGTGCGGTTGAGGAGGTCATGGAAGACATTGTTGACAAATGCCTGGAAGACTGCAGGGGCATTACACAGCCCAAAGGGCATTACGAGGTATTCATTTTACCCTGATTTTGTGTTGAAGGCGGTCTTTCATTCGTGGCCTGGGAAGATACGAATCAGGTTGTATGCCCCATATAAGTCCAGCTTAGTGAAGAAGCGAGCATCCTGGAGTGAGTCATACAGTGGGGCTCCGGGAAAGAGGTCGATTTTTCAGTCATAAGGACGGTGGGGTGGCAGCACATTGGCTGCTTTTTTCTCAAACACATCTGCGAAGTCCGTATATACTGAGGGAAGGTTTGGAGGAGTCTGTATACTGGCTATGGGGATGCGGATCAGAGGAGTGACTTTAGCAAGGCAGTAGTGGAAACAGGAGGTACACCAGAAGGCCAGTTGTCCTTCAGCCCAGTCGAACTGTGGATTGTGTATCCGAAGCCAAGGGAGACCAAGGATGACAGGCTGTGTTGGGAAATGAATGACCTCGAACTGTAGCTGTTCGGTATGAAGGACTCCCACAGTCAGGGTTAGGGGTGCTGGCTCAAAATGCATCAACCCTGAACCAAGGAGGTGCCATCCAGAGTAGTTATTTTGAGACAATGTCTTTTCTGCAAAAGAGGCAAGCAAGCTTGTATCATGAAACGGTGATCCAGGAAGTTTCCAGCTGCCCCTTAATCAATGAAGGCTTGAGTGTGGACAGTATTCTGAAGGAAGGTAAGGGTAACAGGTACCAGAATCCGAGAGAAGTGAGGGGATTTAGTAGAGATCATGCTTAGAGGCCCAGTGTTATCCCTTAAGCATTGGCTTTTCCCAGCTGAATTTTACAGTTCTTTAGTTGGTGGGAGTTAGAACCACGATAAATGCATAGTCTCAAAGATCCATGGGTTCCTCTACTGGGGTGACTGGAGAAGTGGAAGTGGTAGAGGACACTGCAGAAACTGTACGAATAGGACGGGAGGGAAGGATTCTCCGAGTTCTGTCTCTCACAGCTTGTCTCTCCTGGAAGCAAGAGTCTAGACTGATACAAAGTGTTATAAAATCATCGATAGAAGAGGGAACATCACGATAAGTGAGTTCATCTTTGATGCGCTCATGCAGACCCCTCCTAAAGGCTGCCTTGAAGACACCACTCTCCCAACTGGTCTCTAGTGCCAAGGTGTGAAACTCAATGGCAAATTGTGCCACAGTTCTATTGCCCTGGTGGAGATCTAGGAGAGAAAATTCTGCAGCAGAAGTATGGCCAGAAGTCTCAAACACAGAAGTAAGTGCAGAAATGAACGCATCAGCGTCGTTCAGAAGTGGAGCATTCTGTTCCAAAAGGGGAGAGACCCAGAGTGTTACAAACTGCTGTTTGTAACTGGCCCTTTAAATGGAAAATTGCCCTGCTTCCCTGGATTTTGGAGAAGCCTATTTGCCAGCCTCCTTCCACATGACTATGGCCCCTGGAAGATTGTGCCCCTGAAAACATATTAACTTTTATTGGGTGTGTATGGCCCTTTAAGAACCGTCTGGGGACATATTGTGACTTTGGTGAACAATGCCCCTTTAAGACTATGTCCCCAGACCTGTGAAATGACTTGTCCCTGGCTTTCTCCAACTTGGTTCAGTTTCATTGTGTGCCATTAAGTGCTATGTGATAGACCCTTCAGTCAGAACTACAGAGATAACTTTGTTCAGCTTTCTAAATACAAGTTTGCTGGGATCAGCTCTAATTAAGTTTAGTGATAAACTTTCCCATTGTCTAATCAGACTTCTAGTAGTGATAAGGTGGACTGCATTGTTTTATTGTGTGTAAAATGTTATCTGCTGAAGTAATGTTGTGGCCTGTCAAAGGGAGTGTCTCTATCTAATATCAAATGTGTGATGGGGGATTTTATGCCTCCCCCTGAGAGTGTCCTGTTTGCATGTAACCTCAATAAAAAGCAGGCTGTGTGCTCCAGCACATGAGACCTATTTCTGACCCTCTAACTTGCAGCTTTGACTCATGTTTGTAGGGGACAGCTTCAGCTATAATCACTACAGGGATTGCTATGCTTTTCATACTCCCTTAGCTACGGGGATTGCTACAGAAGGAAGAGGTCGTAGGTCCAGGGCGCAGAGCAGACGGCGAGATACCAGCCCAGCAGCGGTGGTTCATATAGTCTGCATTACTGATGGTGGCTACGCAGTAGTTAGAGTGTCTACGGTGCTGCTGCTTCTTTGGTGAGCGCTAGGAGCATCCTTTTCTACGGTCCAACTTCCAGCCAGCCTGGAGGCAACCGTAACATTTGGCGGCAGCGGTGGGATCGCGTCCTAGCGCAAGGAGCAGCACCACAACAGCACTGGTATCGTAGGAGAGTAATTGAGGGCAACGCTAGCCACTGCGCAGCGTCCCTACCTACAGCAGCATGGAGCTGACAAGACACTGGTCAGAACCCTGTGAAGAGCACCTCAACCTGATCCGTCGCTATGAGGGCGCTAATTTTGTTCCAGAGGTAAAGAGGCGGCTAGTCCGATATGGTCCAGACCCTGCACAGGAGGTAGTCAGTCGCCTCATCCGGGAATTGGCTACTGAGAACGAAGCGGCACGAGCCTTTGAGCGCCAACTGTGGAGTTTGAGGGTATGGACACCTGGTCTCTCTCCCCAGCCGCAGCATGTTCCACAGGGAGAGGAGAGCAGCGACCTCCCTCCCCAGCGGCAGTATACTGTGCAGAGGGAAGAGACAACCGGTCTCCTTCCCCAACCCCAACCAGAGATACCAGAGGCAGCAGGCCTCATAGACTGGTTCTGGGAGGACCCCCAGCAGGCAGGTGGAGATGGGACCGCAGTCTCTCTACCGGCCCTACAGGGATGCTGGGCAGGCGGCCCAGATCCCCATCGACAGACCCAGCTACAGGGAGGGGAGAGCATCGACCTCCCTCCCCAGCCGGAGTGTGCCTTCCAGGGAGAGGAGACAACCAGTCTCTCTCCCCAGCCGCAGCATGTTTCACAGGAAGCGGAGAGCATTGACCTCCCTTCCCAATGGCCGCCGGAGTATCAGGAGGAGGAGGTAAGCCAATCTCCCCCTCCCCAGCTAACTCCTAACTTGGGCCCAGGGTTAACAGTGGAGATGCTAACCCCCACTGACCCCCACATTCCCTTTGCCACCGGGCAGGACTATGCCCCAATTCCCCCAGCAGAAGAGCTGGCATCAGGACAGAGCGCTGCTGGCCTCTGCCCTACAGACCTTGTCCTTGTTACAGGACTGGCCTGCAAACCCCTCACCCCAGCAGAAGCGCTGGCACCAGGGCAGAGTGCCGCTGGCCTCTGCCCCCCAAGTACCATCAGCTATTTGCCCAGCTGCGCCAGGAAGGCCGAGGATGCTACACTTTCATCCTACAACCTGGAACTTACAGGCCAGTACTACGTATTGTGGGGGGGCTACTTTGCTGCTAACGATTATTTGTGGGTGGGTTGCGAGACTAACTTAGGCACTGACCGGCAGAAGGTCAGGTGCCTGGTTAGTCTCCCTCCAAAAGGGGAGATATGTTACAAACTGCTGTTTGTAACTGGCCCTTTAAATGGAAAATTGCCCTGCTTCCCTGGATTTTGGAGAAGCCTATTTGCCAGCCTCCTTCCACATGACTATGGCCCCTGGAAGATTGTGCCCCTGAAAACATATTAACTTTTATTGGGTGTGTATGGCCCTTTAAGAACCGTCTGGGGACATATTGTGACTTTGGTGAACAATGCCCCTTTAAGACTATGTCCCCAGACCTGTGAAATGACTTGTCCCTGGCTTTCTCCAACTTGGTTCAGTTTCATTGTGTGCCATTAAGTGCTATGTGACAGACCCTTCGGTCAGAACTACAGAGATAACTTTGTTCAGCTTCAAGAAGCATTCTAAATACAAGTTTGCTGGGATCAGCTCTAATTAAGTTTAGTGATAAACTTTCCCATTGTCTAATCAGACTTCTAGTAGTGATAAGGTGGACTGCATTGTTTTATTGTATGTAAAATGTTATCTGCTGAAGTAATGTTGTGGCCTGTCAAAGGGAGTGTCTCTATCTAATATCAAATGTGTGATGGGGGATTTTATGCCTCCCCCTGAGAGTGTCCTGTTTGCATGTAACCTCAATAAAAAGCAGGCTGTGTGCTCCAGCACATGAGACATATTTCTGACCCTCTAACTTGCAGCTTTGACTCATGTTTGTAGGGGACAGCTTCAGCTATAATCACTACAGGGATTGCTATGCTTTTCATACTCCCTTAGCTATGGGGATTGCTACAGAAGGAAGAGGTTCACCTACTGGAGCCTGGTCGTAGGTCCAGGGCGCAGAGCAGACGGCGAGATACCAGCCCAGCAGCGGTGGTTCATATAGTCTGCATTACTGATGGTGGCTACGCAGTAGTTAGAGTGTCTACGGTGCTGCTGCTCCTTTGGTGAGCGCTAGGAGCATCCTTTTCTACGGTCCAACTTCCAGCCAGCCTGGAGGCAACCGTAACACAGAGGGCCTTGCCTTTCAGTAAATAAATGATAAAGGTGACCCTTGACTGGTGAGACTGAAAGGTGTGAGGATCATTGTGGAAGTGCAGTCTGAATTGGTTAAGTAAACCCCTGTAATCAGTAGTACCCTCATACTTGTCAGGCAATGGTATCCGGGGTATACTTCCAGAAGCAGAGGAAGAAGCCACAGTACTAGGAGCAGAGACTGGCGGTACAACAATGGGAGCGGTATTCTTATCTGTAACAAGTGATGAGAGTTGAACGGTTATAGCCTCTAATTTGGAATCCATACTCTGCAACTGTGTGGTATGGGTTCCCAACATCTGTCCCTGAAGATAAACTGCTCTTGCCACCTCATCTGGCTCCATGGCCCAAGTATAATGCTTCTGGGATAATCCACTATCGGACCGAACTCTGCCAATAGTCTTCTTATCCCGGCGTTGAGACGGAATGATAAGGAATATCCCAGAGCAGAGAAAGTTTGTAAGATGAGGTAAGCGGCACTCACCACAGGCAGGATGGTCTTCAGCGGCAACAGGCAGGGAATCAGAGAAAGGCAGTTCAGGGGTAAACCACAAGAAGGGTCAGGCAGGCAGAATTTTGCAACGGTAAAGCAGTCCAAGGGTGAACCACTAGAATGGCCAGGCAGGCAGGGTTTGGCAACAGAGAGGCAATCCAGAACAATAGGGGTTAAACAAGCAGAGTGGTCAAACAAGCAGAGTTCAGCAGCAGTAAGCAATCCAGCAATTTAGGGGTTAACAGGCAGAGTAGTCAAACAGGCAGAGTTCAGCAGCAGTATATCAATCCAGCAATTTAGGGGTTAACATGCAGAGTAGTCAGACAGGCAGAGTTAAGCAGCAGTATATCAATCCAGCAATTTAGGGGTTAACAGGCAGAGTAGTCAGACAGGCAGAGTAACACCTATACTTGGGCAGTGATAGATCATTTTGAAAAAACTTACATAGGCGCAGGATTCGCGCCACAGGCATCCTGACCAGCATCAGAGAGAGAGGAGCGTGCGGCAATGTCAGTGACGCACGCATCTGGACCTGACACAGCCCCTGGCAAAGAGTAAAGAAGGAGATGCCGCACCCCTAGCAACGGCTAGAGTGGCGCGGCATGACAACCTTATTTGTAAACTCACCTGATGAAACGGTTGTTGTAAGACCGTGAAACGTCGTGTTTTATTGTTTTTTAATTATATTAGACTTTCCACGAAATCTAATTATACATTGCAGTTTTATAGTCACATTGAGCTGAAGTTTCTAGAACTTCTGTGACTGTCTTCCAAATATACTGTTTGGCATGAACAGTTTTATCCCTTACTCTATTTTTACCTGTGACAGTGTACCTGCCTGAGAGTGTGTAAGCTGTATATACATCACGGAGGAGTCTGGAGAGTACAAGGATAAGTTTGCTGAGTGACTATAAGAGCTCAGAAGGCCTTTGTAGCACTTATCAAGTGCCTTGCATCCTGTAAGTACAACTGATTGGAGTGGGGGCTTTCTTTGACACCATTGATTTTGTACTATTGTGGCGCCTTCTTTTGTTTTCTCCTTGATACTGCAGAACTTTATACCAACTAATTTCCTGAAGAAGTAGCAGGCCCCTGATTTGCTATCCATTTGGTGCAGGGGACACAACCATCGTTCCCTATACAGTTTGTGGGATACCACCATTGCTCCAGGGACAAGCATTGCCGTATATGATAAGAGACTTCTTATTTGAACATTACGGACCTTATAGCTGTATTTGATTATACATATCAGATTGTTTGGGGTTTTTTTTGTGAATATATTAGTTGATAAGTATTTCTCACCATTTCACATATTTTAGTGACATATGGGATGTGATGTTTTATACTTCCATATATATGGTATATATAACATTAATTTAATGCCAATTGGTTTTCAATAGGCGCATCCAATTATTGTTTTGTATTTCTCATTTGTAAAGGACTGGCTCACTGCCAAAGCCAACAAATTCATACTCTTCTGAAAGCTCACTTCTCCTTTGACCTGAGTGTCAGTGCCCTTTCCTGTATTGAACCCTGCCTCTCTAACTAGTCCATCAGCATCTACTTCTCTGGTACCTCCTCAGCAATCCTCCCACACTATATGTCACTGTACCCTAAGATTAAGTTCAAATCTATGCTTTACAAAACCTCAACTGTACATTTAATTTGATGATAATATCACATTAACACCATTACCCCACATCTACTCTCTTGGAGTATTACTGGATCCTGTGCTCTTCTTTACCCCCAATATCCAATCTCACAATGAATCTTCCTGCTTCCATCTGTAGAACATTGCCATAATTTATTCATTACTCGTTCAAGAAACAACATCTCTGGTCCACTCACCATTTCATGTATTTACTACTGCAACATCCTTCTAATTGCTTTGTCTCTCAACGCTGTGGGCTGGATTTATCAAATGTCGAGCGAACATGATTCACTATAGTTAATTAAAGTGATGTGCCAATGCAAGCTAATACCTCCTTATGGACCTGTATAAAAACAAACTATAGTAGAGTAGACACTGTTATTGATATGTTAATCTAATATAAATGTATTCACAAATTGCATCAAAATAACAAGTTTTTGCATTTAGATAAAAAGGGTTATAAATGGTAAATAGTCTTAGGTTGGCCAAACTTGTAAAAGTAAGGGAATAAAACCGTAACTGTTAACTATGTATTTATGTTGGTGCACAACTTGATTCTTTTTTGTTGTCATCGAAGTTCAATTTAATCCTTATCTGCTAATAAAAGAGGCTTTGTTCTTTATATTGAATATGTGTCGTTAATTCTTTACACATGCCCCGTGTTAGAATACGGATTCCTTTTTAAAGGAAGACATTTACTAGTCTTTTATCCAGCTTCTGTTCCTTATCTGTGTATAAGGGCGTAGCATCTGATACTCTGTGGTGGAGAGAGATTTGCCTCTATTTCTTCTGCAAAACTCAGTATGGGAACCGATTCTAGAGTCTTGTTTACCACTGCGGTCTGATCACATATGTAGCTCTACAGCAACCCACTGGATTCAAAAGAATGTGAGAATGTGATTACATAATTACAAGTATGCGCACATGGAGGTAGCAAATCTCGACGAAGAGGAAATTTAGTCCTCGCATTTCTTCTTAAAGCGGCCATTGAGATGCGCACATGCGCACAGTGTCATTTCTCATTGAATTACACATGTAATCAAAAATAAATAAAGCATCTCTACTTCTGACTTAAAGGTCAATGTGTAATGAAAATTTAAATAAAGTTTGACTCCACCTATCCTGGCTCTCCATCTTTTTTTTCATATGCACGTTAATTGATTACTTCTAAATTCGTTAAACAATATTCAATGGGTTAATATGTAGGCCTATAAATGCATCTAAACAGATGAGGCCCATTAGCATGATTAAGGGATAATCTCCTGAAACGTCGCTGTAACCTGTTTTGTACCTCCATGCGAGAAGAAGTCTAATACATTTTCTTGAAAAGGAAGGTGCTGTGGAATCATTTGTTTGCTTTAAATTCATTAAAGAGACCGTAAAGTAAAAATTTAACTTATATGAATTTGATAGAACGTGACATTTTAAACAACTTTTCAATTTACTTCTATTACCAATTTTACTAAGTTCTCTTGATATTCTTTGTTAAAGAGTAATCATGGGTGAGCTCTATAGATAACATTGTGTTAAGCATTTTTGGCTGATGGCTATGGACACAAAGAATACCAGTGGAACTAAGCAAAATTGCATTCTCTATCTGAATCATGACAGTATAATTTTGACTTTACTGTCCCTTTAACTCTACGCTACGTTGTCTCATCTGCTTGATCAGTTCCTGTAGCACATGAGTATAGCGCTCCAGACACGAGCACAGCACCTACCTCAGTATTCTCTTCAACAAAGAATACCACGAGTACAAAGTAAATTATATAATAGAATTAAACTACAAACATTTTTTTTTAATTGAGTTTTGTCTCTTAAAATATTTTTAAACAGGAATGTTCCTGTACTGAGAAATATATTTTAACTTTATTTCAAACAATATTTGTACAATGTTTAAATATTAAACTTCTATTACTATTGAAATAATGATGTATTAAAAGCTGGCTGAGAAATCATACTAATAAAATATTCTTGATTGAGTTTGCGCTAAGGTTTCTGACGGTGCAGTGTTTTTCTGTCGCAATGGTGCCCTCATGTGGCCACTTTTTAGAGTGCAGTCAGGAAAAGGAAAAAGTGTGATAAAGAAAATTTTTATACTGTATATATATATATATTAATTTGAACCTTATGATCATCAGCCTTATCTTTAACATTTGCCTACAAAATAAATGCTTTAAAAGCATTTAAAACTGTACTTTCGTAAACGTTCAAATCATTCTTTTTCCAGTTCTGGGACAGACTCCTTGAAAAGAGATGTTTATCTTATCTCTTATGTTGTAGCCAATTAGAGACAGTTATAAATGAGCAGGGTCAGGATTCTAAATTGCATAGAATGCACTCCATTCGGGCAGAGTTAAATTACAGGAAAAGCTAAAAAAATAGATACTAAAAATACTAAGGGCTAGATTACAAGTGGAGCACTATTTTAATGTGCTTCTGTAAAGGAGTAAATTTGCCCGTTTACAAGCACGTGATAAGTAACCATCCATTACAAGTAGATGGCTAATGCTCCCGCGAGCTCGCAGTATTACTTTGCGCTTATCGCAATTTGCCAAAATTTTAAATATGCCCTAATTGCACCCAAAATAAAGTGGACAGTAGCTTGCATTAAAAAATAAAGATGAGCAATTAAAAGAAAAAAGTACATGAAGCAGTTATAAAAGGTTAAAGTGAGGGATGTGGGCACCTAAAGTACAGTGCGGTCAATTGGGGACTCTATTTTCACTTTAAAGGGACAGTCAACGCCAGAATTTTTGTTGTTTAAAAAGATAGATAATCCCTTTATTACCCATTCCCCAGTTTTGCATAACCAACACAGTTATAATTATACTTGTTTTATCTCTGTGATTACCTTGTATCTAAGCCTCTGCAGACTGCCCCCTTATTTCAATTTTTTTGACAGACTTGTATTTTAGCCAGTTAGTGCTAACTCCTAGGTAACTTCACGTGTGTGAGCTCAATTTTATCTATATGACACACATGAACTAATGCCCTCTAGAGGTGGAAAACTGTCAATATTCATTTAGAGGTGGCCTTTAAAGTCTAACGCCTAGATTTTGAGTTTTGTCAGTAAATTCCCGCAGTGCTAACAAGGCTTTTTTTCCAGTGCACCCTTAAGCCAACGCTCATATTAAGAGTTGTCTGAATGGCTGCGTTAGCCTCAGAAAAGGGAGCGTTGAGCATAATTTAGCTCCACTTCAACCCTCAATACCAGCGTTGCCTACGGTAGCGGTAAGCTGGAAAAACGTGCTCATGCACGATATCCCCATAGGAAACAATGGGGCTGAGCTGGCTGAAAAAAAAACTAACACCTGCAAAAAAGCAGCGTTCAGCTCCTAACGCAGCCCCATTGTTTCCTATGGGGAAACACTCTCTAAGTCTACAACTAACACCCTAACATGAACCCCGAGTCTAAACACCCATAACCTTACACTTATTAACCCCTAATCTGCCGCCCCTGCTATCGCTGACACCTACATTATATTATTAACCCCTAATCTGCCGCTCCGGACACCAGCCGCAACCTACATTACAGCTATGAACCCCTAATCTGCTGTCCTCAACATCGCCGACACCTACATTATATTTATTACCCCTAATCTGTCCCCCCAATGTTGCCGCCACCTACCTACACTTATTAACCCCTAATCTGCCGACCGGACATCACCGCCACTATAATAAATGTATTAACCCCTAAACCGCCGCACTACCGCCTCGCAAACACTATAATACATTTTATTAACCCCTAATCTGCCCTCCCTAACATCGCCGCCACCTACCTACAATTATTAACCCCTAATCTGCCGCCCTCAACGTCGCCGCTACTATAATAAAGTTATTAACCCCTAAACCTAGGTCTAACCCTAACCCTAACACCCCCCTAACTTAAATATAATTTAAATTAAACAAAATAAATTTAGTATAATTAAATAAATTAATCCTATTTAAAACGAAATTCTTACCTATAAAATAAACCCTAATATAGCTACAATATAACTAATAGTTACATTGTAGCTATTTTAGGATTTATATTTATTTTACAGGCAACTTTGTATTTATTTTAACTAGGTACAATATCTATTAAATAGTTATTAACTATTTAATAGCTACCTAGTTAAAATAATTACAAAATTACCTGTAAAATAAATCCTAACCTAAGTTACAAATACACCTAACACTACACTATCAATAAATTAAATAAATAAATTAACTACAATTATCTAAAATAAAATACAATTAAATAAACTAAACTATAATACAAAAAAAACACTAAATTACAAAAAAAATTACAAGAATATTAATCTAATTACACCTAATCTAAGCCCCCTAATAAAATAAAAAAGTCCCCCAAAATAATAAAATTCCCTAACCTAAACTAAATTACAAAGTCATCAGCTCTTTTACCAGCCCTTAAAAGGGCCTTTTGCGGGGCATTGCCCCAAAGTAATCAGCTCTTTTACCTGTAAAAAAAAATACAACCCCCCCAACATTACAACCCACCACCCACACACCCCTACTCTAAAACCCACCTGATCCCCCTTTAAAAAAACCTAACACTACCCCCCTGAAGATCACCCTACCTTGAGCCGTCTTCAGCCAGCTGGCAACCGATGGGACAGAAGAGGACATTCGGACTGGCAGACATCTTCATACAGGCGGCATCTTCTATCTTCATCCTTCCGGAGCGGAGCGGAGCGGAGCCATCTTCTAGCCAGCCGACACGGAGCCATCCTCTTCTTCTGACGGACTAACGACGAATGAATGTTCCTTTAAATGACGTCATCCAAGATGGCGTCCCTCGAATTCCGATTGGCTGATAGGATTCTATCAATCGGAATTATGGTAGGAAAAATCTGATTGGTTGTTTTAATCAGCCAATCGGATTGAAGTTCAATCCAATTGGCTGATTGGATCAGCCAATAGAATGCAAGGTTAATTCTATTGGCTGATCCAATCAGCCAATTGGATTGAACTTCAATCCAATTGGCTGATTAAATCAACCAATCAGATTTTTCCTACCTTAATTTTGATTGGCTGATAGAATCCTATCAGCCAATCGGAATTCGAGGGACGCCATCTTGTATGATGTCATTTAAAGGAACCTTCATTCGTCATTAGTCCGTCAGAAGAAGAGGATGGCTCCGCGTCGGCTGGATAGAAGATGGCTCCGCTCCGGAAGGATGAAGATAGAAGATGCCATCTGGATGAAGATGTCTGCCGGACAGGATGTCCTCTTCTGCCCGGATAGGATGAAGACTTCTGTCGGTCCGGATGTCCTCTCTGTCCCATCGGTGGCCGGCTGGCTGAAAACGGCTCAAGGTAGGGTGATCTTCAGGGGGGTAGTGTTAGGTTTTTTTAAGGGGGGATCAGGTGGGTTTTAGAGTAGGGGTGTGTGGGTGGTGGGTTGTAATGTTGGGGGGGATTGTATTTTTTTTTACAGGTAAAAGAGCTGATTACTTTGGGGCAATGCCCCGCAAAAGGCCCTTTTAAGGGCTGGTAAAAGAGCTGATGACTTTGTAATTTAGTTTAGGGTAGGGAATTTTATTATTTTGGGGGCTTTTTTATTTTATTAGGGGGCTTAGATTAGGTGTAATTAGATTAAAATTCTTGTAATATTTTTTTTTTTGTAATTTAGTGTTTGTTTTTTGTATTATAGTTTAGTTTATTTAATTGAATTTTAGTTTAGATAATTGAAGTTAATTTCTTTAATTAATTTATTGATAGTGTAGTGTTAGGTGTATTTGTAACTTAGGTTAGGATTTATTTTACAGGTAATATTGTAATTATTTTAACTAGGTAGCTATTAAATAGTTAATAACTAATTAATAGCTATTGTACCTAGTTAAAATAAATACAAAGTTGCCTGTAAAATAAATATAAATCCTAAAATAGCTACAATGTAACTATTAGTTATATTGTAGCTATATTAGGGTTTATTTTATAGGTAAATATTTAGTTTTAAATAGGATTAATTTATTTAATTTAGTAATTTTAGTTTGTTTTATTTAAATTATATTTAAATTAGGGGGTGTTAGGGTTAAGGTTAGACTTAGGTTTAGGGGTTAATAACTTTATTATAGTAGCGGCGACATTGGGGGCGGGAGATTAGGGGTTAATAATTGTTGGTAGGGGCGGCGATGTTAGGGAGGGCAGATTAGGGGTTAATAAAAAATTATAGTGTTTGCAAGGCGGGAGTGCAGCGGTTTAGGGGTTAATACATTTATTAAAGTGGCGGCGATGTCCGGTCAGCAGATTAGGGGTTAATAAGTGTAGTTAGGTTGCGGCAACATTGGGGGGGCAGATTAGGGGTTAATAAATATAATATAGGTGTCGGCGATGTTGGGGGCAGCAGATTAGGGGTTCATAGCTATAATGTAAGTGGCGGCGGTGTCCGGTCGGCAGATTAGGGGTTAAATAATTTTATTATAGTGTTTGCGATGTGGGGGGGCCTCGGTTTAGGGGTTCATAGGTTGTTTATGGGTGTTAGTGTACTTTGTAGCACTGTTGTTAAGAGCTTTATGTTCCGGCGTTAGCCCATAAAGCTCTTAACTCCTGACTTTTTTATGCGGTTGGAGTCTTGGCGGTAGAGGCTGTACCGCTCACTTCTTCCAAAACTCGTAATACCGGTGTTAGGCAAATCCCATAGAAAATATAGGATATGCAATTGACGTAAGGGGATTTGCGGTAGCCTCGAGTCATGGAAAAAAAGTGAGCTGTACACCTGTACCTGCCAAACTCTAAATACCAGCGGGCGTTAAAAAGCAGCATTAGGACCCCTTAACACTGCTTTTTAAGACTAACGTGGAACTCTAAATCTAGGCAATTCTCTTTTGTAGCTGGCTATTAATAAATTAAAATGTCAGGTTATGAGATTAAAGCTATCTAGCTAATACTCTATCTGTAATTATAAAGTCCTTGCTACATAGCTGCTCAATGTAATAGATTTTGTCTGCTTGAACTCTCTCGATAGCAATATATAGCATAGGTATGTAAATAATACCTCTGAGAGTCATGTGTCTAGATATGCTAAAATTCTATCTGTAATTATAAAGTCCTTGCTTGCACAGTTAACTTTTGCACATGTATTCAGTGCAATATATTCTGTCTGCTTAAGCCCCTTCTATAGCAGGGGCAAGATTAACGTTTAACTGACTTGTTTCACTAACATAGCACAACATCTGATCTCAGAATATAACACACATTTACAAGCTATTGGCAATCAACAGTTATCATAGAGAGTAAGCAGGTATAAAATGAGAGTATGAACTCAGCGAAACAAGTGTCAGGGGTCAGGCTTCAGAGAGTTCATACTCTCATTTTTTTAACCGCTTTCTCTCTATGATAACTGTTGATTGCCAATAGCTTGTAAATGTGTGTTATATTCTGAGATCAGATATTGTGCTATGTTAGTAAAACAATCTAGCCCCCGCTATAAAAGGGGCTTAAGCAAACAGAATATATTGCACTGAGTAGCTGTGCAAAAGTTAACTGTGCAAGTTATATAATTACAAGTTATATGTGCAACTTTATAATTACAGATTGAGTATTAGCTAGATAGCTTTAATCTCATAACCTGACATTCCATATATTAACAGGTCCTCTTGTTACAGCATTATTTCTGAATTTATTAATAGCCGGCTACAAAAGATAATGTTTGTATCTGACTGCTTGATATTATACAAACCAAGTACAATGTTTCATATCTATTATTCACACACCTATGCTATATATTGATATCTAGAGAGTTTAAGTGTTTATGTATGATTGAATAGTTAAACCAATAAAGATAAAGTATGAATGGTTAAAATCGTTTCTGTATTATTTAGTGAGAATTTTTCCTAAATAATTGCAGGGGTAAAGCACTCTTTTTTTTTGTTACAGACTTTGTAACTCATTTATCATTGGAGAGTGCAGCCTGTTAGTGTGGTTTACAAATACTCCAAATACGTTCAATTGTTTGGACTTTGAGTGAATATTGTTTGATATACATGTATATTAGTCCTTCACTGTATTAGTACCTATTTATTTGTGTGCGGAACTCTGTCACAATATTGTCAATCGATATTGTGAGTCTTTTCTAACATTATAACATTATTAAAGGGACAACCCCCCCTACAAAAATAAATAAATTATGATTCGGACAGAATATACATTTTTAAACATCTTTCCAGTTTACTTATATTATAAATGTTGCTTCATTCTCTTTGTATCCTTTGGTGAAGGAGCATCAATACATTATTGAGAGCTAACTGAACACACTGATAAACCAATGACAAGAGGCATCTATGTGCAGCCAATCAGCAGCTAGATCTCAGTAGTGCATTGCTGCTTCAGAGTCTAACTAGGTATTCATTTGAAAAAAGGTTATCGAGAGAACTACGCAAATTAGATAATAGAAGTAAATTGGAGAGTTATTTAGCATTGTTTACTCTTACTATTTGAGGAAAAATGTTGGGTTTCATGCCTCTTTAATGAAAAATCCTGTATTCCAACACACTACATAGACATCATCATCATCATTAAAACTTAATTAAAGGGACATGAAACCCAAAAATGTTCTTTCATGATTTAAAGGGACAGTCTACACCAGAATTTTTATTATTTAAAAAGATAGATAATCCCTTTATTACCCATTCACCAGTTTTGCATAACCAACACAGTTATATTAATATATGTTTTACCTCTGTGATTGCCTTGCATCTAATCCTCTGCAGACTGCCCCCTATCTCAGGGCTTTTGACAGACATGCAGTTTAGCCAATTAGTGCAGACTCCTAAATAACTCCACGGGAGTGAACACAATCTTATCTATATGACACACATGAACTAGTAGTGTCTAAAGGCTGTGACACACTGCAAGCGGAGAGGCGCGCAGCGTGTAGATGCAGCTGTGCGTGCTCAGTGTGTCCTGCCTTTTCATCTCTGAGCACTCTGCTGGGTCAGGTCGCGTAGCTGAGCACTCAGAGATGAAATAATTGAACTTCAGAAGCGATGCGACGCGGTGCGAAGCAGCTGCATCGCCTTGCAACGCATCGCTTGCAGTGTGTCATAGCCATCAGTATAAATATGCAGCCACCAATCAGCAGATAGAACCTAGGTTCTTTGCTGCTCCTGAGCTTACCTAGATAAATCTTTCAGCAAAGGATAACAAGAGAAGGAAGCAAATTAAATAATAGAAGTAAATTGATAAGTTGTTTAAAATGGTGTGCTCTGTCTAAATCATGTCTAATTATGACTTAAAAAATACTTTGAAAAACCTACTTGGAAATTATATGATACTAATTTATGTTTTATTTATTTTTTATTTATATGATTAGATTTTGCTACCAGTTTTTTTAATTCAAATCTCGTCTCTTGTTGTGCTCTGAAATGACTTATGACTGAATAATAAGCAAAAAAAAAAAAACAACAACTAGACACTAGAATATTAAAGGGACATTAAACACTAAATAAAGGGACAGTCTACAAAAGATTTTTTATTATTTTAAAAGATAGATAATCCCTTTATTACCAATTCCTCAGTTTTGCATAACCACAGTTATATTAATACACTTTTTACCTCTGTGATTACCTTCTATCTAAGCATCTTAAGACAGCCCCCTGATCACATGACTTTTTATTTATTCTCTTTTGACTTGCATTTAGTACTGTGTTGTGCTAAATCTAAAATAACTCCTCGGGCGTTAACACATTGTTATCTGTATGGCCCACATGAACGAACAGTATCCTGTTGTGAAAAGCAAATAAAAAAGCATGTGATTAAGAGGCTGTCTATAGTGGCTTAGAAACAAGCAGAAATGTAAATGTTTAAATGTTATAAAGTATATTAATATAACAATGTTGGTTGTGCAAAGCTGGGGAATGGGTAGTAAAGGTGTTATCTATCTTTTTAAACAATAACAATTTTAGTGCAGACTGTCCCTTTAAACAATATTCCCTAAAAAAATATATAATTATTATTCGCCACTAGGTGGTGCTATAGCTAAAGCAATGTTCTAAAATAAATTCTATACATTGATGAGCTTAGTAAGTTTGAAAATGTTTTATTACATAAACACCTTGTTTGTTGCAATTATCTTTGATTGCAAACTATCCATGGTTTTGTTTATCTCATCTCTATTAAAGGGACAGTCAACACCAGAATTTTTGTTGTTTAAAAAGAAAGATAATCCCTTTATTACCCATTCCCCAGTTTTGCATAACCAACACTGTTATAGAAATACACTTTTTACCTCTGTGTTTACCTTGTATCTAAGCCTCTGCAAACGGCCTCCTTATCTCAGATCTTTTGACAGACATGCATATTAGCCAATCAGTGCTGACTCCAGGGTAACTTCACATGCATGAGCTTAATGTTATCTACATGAAACACATGAACTAATGCCCTCTAGTGGTCAAAATGCATTCAGATTAGAGAAAGTCTTTAATGTCTAAGAAATTAGCATATGAACCTCCTAGAAATAGCTTTCAACTAAGGATACGAAGAGAAAAAAGCAAAATTGGTGATAAAAGTACATTTGAAAGTTGTTTGCAATTACATTCCCTTTTTAAATTATGAAAGTTTATTTTGGACTTGACTGTCCCTTTAAAGTCAATTATGAACACGTGTTAGGTTTTGGCTTGTAAAGTCTGCCATGTGATGTCAGACTTAAATAACATACACCTAGATTTAGAGTTTGGCGTTAGCCATCAAAACCAGCGTTAGGGGCTCCTAACGCTGGTTTTGGCCACCCGCTGGTATTTAGAGTCAGTCAGGAAAGGGTCTAACGCTCACTTTCCAGCCGCAACTTTTCCATAACGCAGATCCCCCTACGCCATTTGCGTATCCTATCTTTTCAATGGGATCTTTCTAACGCTGGTATTTAGAGTCTTGGCTGAAGTGAGCGTTAGAAATCTAATGACAAGACTCCAGCCGCAGCAAAAAGCCAGGATTTAAGAGCTTTCTGAGCTAACGCCGGTTCATAAAGCTCTTAACTACTGTGCTCTTAAGTACACTAACACCCATAAACTACCTATGTACCCCTAAACCGAGGCCCCCCCACAACACCGCCACTCTAATAAATGTTTTTAACCCCTAATCTGCTGACCGCACACCGACGCCACCTACGTTATCCCTATGTACCCCTAATCTGCTGCCCCTAACACCGCCGACCCCTATATTATATTTATTAACCCCTAATCTGCCGCCCCAACGTTGCCGCCACCTACCTACACTTATCAGCCACTAATCTGCCGATCGGACCTCACCGCTACTATAATAAAGTTATTAACCCCTAATCCGCCTCACTCCCACCTCAATAACCCTATAATAAATAGTATTAACCCCTAACCTGCCCTCCCTAACATCACCGACACCTAACTTCAAGTATTAACCCCTAATCTGCCGACCGGACCTCACCGCTACTCTGTTAAATGTATTAACCCCTAAAGCTAAGTCTAACCCTAACACTAACACCCCCCTAAGTTATATATAATTTTTATCTAACAAAATAAATTATTTCTTATTAAATAAATTAATCCTATTTAAAGCTAAATACTTACCTGTAAAATAAACCCTAATATAGCTACAATATAAATAATAATTATATTGCAGCTATTTTAGGATTAATATTTATTTTACAGGCAACTTTGTATTTATTTTAACCAGGTACAATAGCTATTAAATAGTTAATAACTTTTTAATAGCTACCTAGTTAAAATAATTACAAAATTACCTGTAAAATAAATCCTAACCTAAGTTACAATTAAACCTAACACTACACTATCAATAAATGAATTAAATAAAATATCTACAAATATCTACAATTAAACCTAACACTACACTATCAATAAATTAATTACATAAAATACCTACAAATAAATACAATTAAATAAACTAACTAAAGTACAAAAAATAAAAAAAGAACTAAGTTACAAAAAATAAAAAAATAATTTACAAACTTTAGAAAAAGATTACAACAATTTTAAGTTAATTACACCTACTCTAAGCCCCCTAATAAAATAACAAAGCCCCCCAAAATAAAAAAAATGCCCTACCCTATTCTAAAATACAAATAGAAAAGCTCTTTTACCTTACCAGCCCTTAAAAGGGCCTTTTGCGGGGCATGCCCCAAAAAATTCAGCTCTTTTGCCTGTAAAAAAAAAACATACAATACCCCCCCAACATTACAACCCACCACCCACATACCCCTAATCTAACCCAAACCCCCCTTAAATAAACCTAACACTAATCCCCTGAAGATCTTCCTACCTTATCTTCACCACGCCGGGTATCACCGATCCATCCAGAGGAGCCTCCGAAGTCTTCATCCAAGCCCAAGCGGGGGCTGAAGAAGTCCATCATCCGGCTGAAGTCTTGATCCAATCAGGCGCTGAAGAGGTCCATCATCGGGCTGAAGTCTTGATCCAAGCGGGCGCTGAAGAGGTCCATCATCGGGCTGAAGTTTTGATCCAAGCGGGTGCTGAAGAGGTCCATCATCCGGCTCAAGTCTTCTATCAAGCGGCATCTTCAATCTTCATCCATCCGGAGCAGAGCGGAGATATCTTCTTCCAGCCGACGCAGATCCATCCTCTTCTACCGACGCCTACTCGCCGAATGACGGTTCCTTTAAATGACGTCATCCAAGATGGCGTCCCTCGAATTCCTATTGGCTGATAGGATTCTATCAGCCAATCGGAATTAAGGTAGGAAAATTCTGATTGGCTGAAGGAATCAGCCAATCAGATTCAAGTTCAATCTGATTGGCTGATCCAATCAGCCAATCAGATTGAACTTGCATTCTATTGGCTGTTCCGATCAGCCAATAGAATGCGAGCTCAATCTGATTGGCTGATTGGATCAGTCAATCGGATTGAACTTGAATCTGATAGGCTGATTCCATCAGCCAATCAGAATTTTCCTACCTTAATTCCGATTGGCTGATAGAATCCTATCAGCCAATCGGAATTCAAGGGACGCCATCTTGGATGACGTCATTTAAAGGAACCGTCATTCGGCGAGTAGGCGTCGGTAGAAGAGGATGGATCCGCGTCGGCTGGAAGAAGATGGCTCCGCTCCGCTCCGGATGGATGAAGATTGAAGATGCCGCTTGATAGAAGACTTCAGCCGGGTGATGGACCTCTTCAGCGCCCGCTTGGATCAAGACTTCAGCCCGATGATGGACCTCTTCAGCCCGATGATGGACTTCTTCAGCCCCCGCTTAGGCTTGGATGAAGACTTCGGAGGCTCCTCTGGACGGATCGGTGATACCCGGCGTGGTGAAGATAAGGTAGGAAGATCTTCAGGGGCTTAGTGTTAGGTTTATTTAAGGGGGGTTTGGGTTAGATTAGGGGTATGTGGATGCTGGGTTTTAATGTTGGGGGGGTATTGTATGTTTTTTTTTACAGGTAAAAGAGCTGAATTCATTGGAGCATGCCCCGCAAAAGGCCCTTTTAAGGGCTGGTAAGGTAAAAGAGCTTTTCTATTTGTATTTTAGAATAGGGTAGGGCATTTTTTTATTTTGGGGGGCTTTGTTATTTTATTAGGGGGCTTAGAGTAGGTGTAATTAGCTTAAAATTGTTGTAATCTTTTTCTAATGTTTGTAAATTATTTTTTTATTTTTTGTAACTTAGTTCTTTTTTAATTTTTTGTACTTTAGTTAGTTTATTTAATTGTATTTATTTGTAGGTATTTTATTTAATTAATTTATTGATAGTGTAGTGTTAGGTTTAATTGTAGATATTTGTAGGTATTTTATTTAATTAATTTATTGATAGTGTAGGGTTAGGTTTAATTGTAACTTAGGTTAGGATTTATTTTACAGGTAATTTTGTAATTATTTTAACTAGGTAGCTATTAAATAGTTCTTAACTATTTAATAGCTATTGTACCTGGTTAAAATAAATACAAAGTTGCCTGTAGAATAAATATTAATCCTAAAATAGCTACAATATAATTATTATTTATATTGTAGCTATATTAGGGTTTATTTTACAGGTAAGTATTTAGCTTTAATTAGGATTAATTTATTTAATAAGAGTTAATTTATTTAGTTAGATAAAAATTATATTTAATTTAGGGGGGTGTTAGTGTTAGGGTTAGACTTAGCTTTAGGGGGTTAATACATTTAATAGAGTAGCGGTGAGGTCCGGTCGGCAGATTAGGGGTTAATACTTGAAGTTAGGTGTCGGTGATGTTAGGGAGGGCAGATTAGGGGTTAATACTATTTATTATAGGGTTAGTGAGGCGGATTTGGGGTTAATAACTTTATTATAGTAGCGGTGAGGTCCGGTCGGCAGATTAGGGGTTAATAAGTGTAGGTAGGTGGCGGCGACGTTGGGGGAGGCAGATTAGGGGTTAATAAATATAATATAGGGGTCGGCGGTGTTAGGGGCAGCAGATTAGGGGTACATAGGGATAACGTAGGTGGCAGCGGTGTGCGGAGCGGCAGATTAGGGGTTAAAAAAAATATGCAGGGGTCAGCGATAGCGGGGGCGGCAGATTAGGGTTTAATAAGTGTAAGGTTAGGGGTGTTTAGACTCGGGGTTCATGTTAGGGTGTTAGGTGCAGACATAGGAAGTGTTTCCCCATAGAAAACAATAGGGCTGCGTTAGGAGCTGAACACTGCTTTTTTGCAGGTGTTAGGTTTTTTTTCAGCTCAAACTGCCCCATTGTTTCCTATGGGGAAATCGTACACGAGCACGTTTTTTAAGCTGGCCGCGTCCGTAAGAACCGCTGGTATTGAGAGTTGCAGTGGCGGTAAATTATGCTCTACGCTCCTTTTTTGGAGCCTAACGCAGCCCTTCTGTGAACTCTAAATACCAGCGGTATTTAAAAGGTGCGGGAGAAAAAAAGCCAGCGTAGCTAACGCACCCCTTTGGCCACAGAACTCTAAATCTAGCCGATAGAAAGGAGAGAAAATAAAAATTAAAAGATTTGCATAATCAACAAATGCATGATAAAAAGTAAATGCAATAACACTTAGTCTAAAGTTCAAATGAGAAGTAGATTTTTTTCTGACAAATTTCAGTTATGTATAATTCCACTCCTCCTGTATCATGTGACAGCCATCAGCCAATCTTGCACATGCTCAGTAGTAGCTGGTGACTCAAAATGTGTAAATATAAAAAAACTTTGCACATTTTGTAAATGGAAGTAAATTTGAAATTTGTTTAAAATTCAATGTTCTATCTGAATCATGAAAGTTTAATTTTGACTGTGTCCCTTTAACCCCTTAGTGACCAGAGCACTTTTCCATTTTCTGTCCGTTTGGGACCAAGGCTATTTTTACATTTTTGCGGTGTTTGTGTTTAGCTGTAATTTTCTTCTTACTCATTTACTGTACCCACACATATTATATACCGTTTTTCTCGCCATTAAATGGACTTTCTAAAGATACCATTATTTTCATCATATCTTATAATTTACTATAAAAAAAATGATAAAATATGAGGAAAAATGGAAAAAAACACACTTTTTCTAACTTTGACCCCCAAAATCTGTTACATATCTAAAACCACCAAAAAACACCCATGCTAAATAGTTTCTAAATTTTGTCCTGAGTTTAGAAATACCCAATGTTTACATGTTCTTTGCTTTTTTTGCAAGTTATAGGGCCATAAATACAAGTAGCACTTTGCTATTTCCAAACCATTTTTTTCCAAAATTAGCGCTAGTTACATTAGAACACTGATATCTTTCAGGAATCCTTGAATATCCCTTGACATGTATATATTTTTTTTTAGTAGACATCCCAAAGTATTGATCTAGGCCAATTTTGGTATATTTCATACCACCATTTCACCGCCAAATGCGATCAAATACAAAAAATTGTTCACTTTTTCACAAATTTTTTCACAAACTTTAGGTTTCTCACTGAAATCATTTACAAACAGCTTGTGCAATTATGGCATAAATGGTTGTAAATTCTTCTCTGGGATCCCCTTTGTTCAGAAATAGCACACATATATGGCTTTGGCGTTGCTTTTTGGTAATTAGAAGGCCGCTAAATGCCACTGCGCACCACAAGTGTATCATGCCCAGCAGTTAAGGGGTTAATTAGGGAGCTTTTAGGGAGCTTGTAGGGTTAATTTTAGCTTTAGTGTAGTGTAGTAGACAACCCCAAGTATTGATCTAGGCACATTTTGGTATATTTCATGCCACCATTTCACCGCCAAATGCGATCAAATTAAAAAAAACGTAAAATTTTTCACAATTTTAGGTTTCTCACTGAAATCATTTACAAACAGCTTGTGCAATTATGGCACAAATGGTTGTAAATGCTTGTCTGGGATCCCCTTTGTTCAGAAATAGCAGACATATATGACTTTGGCGTTGCTTTCTGGTAATTAGAAGGCCACTAAATCCTGTTGCGCCTCACACGTGTATTATGGCTAGCAGTGAAAGGGTTAATTAGGGAGTTTGTAGTGAGCTTGCAGGGTTAATTTTAGCTTTAGTGTAGAGATCAGCCTCCCATCTGACACATCCCACCCCCTGATCCCTCCCAAACAGCTCCCTTCCCTCCCCCACCCCACAATTGTCCCCGCCATCTTAAGTACTGGCAGAAAGTCTGCCAGTACTAAAATAAAAGGGTTTTTAAAAAAAAATGAAATTTTTTTAGCATATTTACATATGCTACTGTGTAGGATCCCCCCCTTAGCCTCCAACCTCCCTGATCCCCCCCAAAACCGCTCTCTAACCCTCCCCTCTGCCTTATTGGGGGCCATCTTGGGTACTGGCAGCTGTCTGCCAGTACCCAGTTTACAATAAAAAGTGCTTTTTTTTTTGTTTTTTTGTTTTTTTCTGTAGTGTAGCTTCCCCCCCCCACCCCCCACAGACAAACCCCCACCACCTTGCTGATTGTTTAAAATTTTATTTTTTGATATATTTTTTATTTCCCCATTTTCTGCAGTGTAGCGGTTCCCACCCTCTCCCTCCCCGTGCACGCGCCCGCCCCCACCCTCCCGTGCACGCGCACGCGCCCGTGCGCACCCCCCAGCCACCCCCGCCCACGATCCCGCCCCCCTTCACATCCACATGGCCATCGATGGCCGCCACCCGCCTCCCGGTCCGGCTCCCACCCACCAACGCAGGTAGCCACCGATCTCCGGTGCAGAGAGGGCCACAGAGTGGCTCTCTCTGCACCGGATGACTTAAAAAGGTTATTGCAGGATGCCTCCATATCGAGGCATCACTGCAATAACCGGAAAGCAGCTGGAAGCGAGCAGGATCGCTTCCAGCTGCTTTCCACACTGAGGACGTGCAGTGTACGTTCTCAGGCATTAACTGCCTTTTTTCTGAGGACGTACCCTGCACGTCCTCAGTTGTTAAGGGGTTAAATATTAACAGTTTTGCAAACTGTAGTCTAGTAAAGGCTTTCTGTATTCAGTAGCACAAGCTGCTTAGTCTGGCTACCAACACAATGTTTTTCTTTGTTTTTGTTTTTTACACTTTAGCAAAGAAGTAGATCTTTCAGATGCATTATGGGAATGTTGGGACTTCATTTTAGCACTAAAAAAAGTAAGAGATATATATAGTGTCCCATTAACCATGACACCGAGTGCCATCCAGCCGCTTTTTTTGACATCACATATGATCATTTTAAGGTTTAGATCATCGTAGATACAATGGGATAAATGTAGAAATGAATTTTACCTCAAGGTTCAACATTTTCATAATATTTTACATATACTCAATGGCCACTTTATTAGGAACACTTTAAAGGGACATTAAACTGCTGGGCACAACTACTATACTTTGGTTACTACTCTTATGCCATTGTTTTTTCCACTTGTGTCTGCAGCTCACTTTAAAGCTGTTCTCTTATTTTAACAAGAGCGGGTAATGAAGCTCTGAAGCTTCACACTGGGCGCCGCCATCTTGGAATTTAAGTTTACTCACACACATTGTGACAGAAGTGGTGGGCATTCACAGATCAGTGATATTGTTGTCTTCTTTACAAGTCTTATCATTCTCTTCAGTTTATAATGCACAATACAGAGCGGGAGCTGTACATTTTTGCAGTGGGTAACTTTTAAACTGTGTAAAAAAAAAGTGTTAATTTGTAAAGCTTCTGTTTTCCATTATTTCAGCTAACTCAGAGTGTGAGGTAAAGCTGTGACATGACATATTATCCAGTTGAATGTAGAAAATGGGTTTTCTATGGCCATTAAACAAATGGGGCCAGATTATAAGTGGGGCACTATTTAGCACTTTCACTTGAGTTAGCAAAGATTTTGCACGTGTGAGTTAGTGCTCGTATTACATGCTAAAACTAAAACTTTTGTACACGAGCAAAACCCGGTGCGTGCTAACTTCAGGACTGCAAATATCGTGACCTCACTAACTTATTCTCCCCATAGACTTTAATGGAGAGTGCAGAAGGAAAAACCTAACAATTTTCGCTCGCACACTATCCCGAAAGAAGTTAATATTTCACATTCTAATGTCATTCACATACAGGAAAATTATATTTGTATTTTATATAAATATTTCTATATATCTATATATACTTTTACCTATATATCTATTCATAGAGATGTATAGATATATATTTTACATTAACATTATCTGATATATATATAGGAATATACAGGACTGTTCAAAAGTCTTAGGCCACCATTAGATTTGTTGTTTTAGCATGGGCATAATGACCATATATAATTATTTCTCAGTCTCTTTATTAGAATACAAAACAGAAAATACAGGATATTTTTAGCAGTATTAAAAAACAGAAACAATAAGAAAAAGCTGCTTCTATAAGCTAATGTGGCAAGTTTTTAGTGTGACCTTCCCTTACACTTGAGCAATAGCAGGAACATGGCTCTCGTAAACCTAAATGGAATGGAACCCTAATTAATATTATTGCTAACACCTGTATTTGCCCTACTATTTCATGTCAAAATGACTGCTGTGAAAAAGGTCTATTACACCAGCTTTGTACAAGACATGCTTGAGCATTACATACACGTGGTATGAGTTTAATTAATTGGAAGCTTTCTAATAAGACCAACTTTCAATCACATCATTCCATTCAAAATGCCAAAGATCACAGAATTTAACAGACATAAAATACTTTTGCATTAGCAAGGCCTTTCTCAAAAGGAAATCAGCAAACAAACTGGATACTCAAGATGTGGTTTTCAAGCTGCTATAAAGAATTCTGAAGAATCAGGAGAGGTCAAGGACAAAAAAAAGACTGGAAGGCCAAGAAAACTTTTAAAATCTGATGAAGCTTCGCAGAGTTTCTTCTTTGAGAGATTAGAAGAAGTCCAGCAAGGACCTGATTCAGCATCTGGCAGCTTCATCGAGATGCCAAGTTGACCCTTTTATAATCCGAAGAAGCATGATCAGGAAAGTTCTTTGTAGAAGTGTAGCAGCCAAGAAACCTCTTTTTCGGAAGGGGAATAGGGTGAAAAGGCTAAGATATGCTAAAGCTCACAAAGATTGGAATGAAGATCAGTGTAAAAGAGTATATTGGAGTGACAAATCCAAGTTTGAAATTTTTGGGTACAATTGTCGACAATATGTGAGAAGAAGAGTTGGAAGGATATGGAAGAAACAGTGCTTGTGGCCTTCAGTAAAACATGGTGGAGGATCTGTCATGTTTGGGGCTGCATTTCTGCCAGTGTTGTTGGTGATATTGTCTGAATTGATGGAATCATAAATGCTGAAAAGTACAGAAAGGTTTTAATTCATCATGCCATTACTTCTGGAAAGCGCCTAACTGGGAATGGTTTTATTTTTCAGCATGATATCGATCCCAAGCACACTGCTAATGCAGTGAATTCATATTTGTAGAGAAAAACAGCTGATAAAACACTGACAGTCATGGATTGGCCTGAATATTATAGAGGCAGAATGGGATCACCTGGACAGGGAAATAAATAAAAGACAACCTAAATCTAAAGAAGAACTCTTGGAAGTGCTGAAAGAAGCCTGGTATAATATACCAGAAGATTGCTTCAGAAAACTTCAGGACAGGTTCCCCAAAAGAGTTTAAGATGTGCTTAGTACCAAGGGATTTCACACTAAATACTGACATGCCTGAAGAGGCCATTTTGTTCTGAAAATTGTGGGGGGGGTTTATATTTTGTGTATATATTTCCTATATTATCTGTTTGTATCTTAATAAAGAGACTGAAAAATAAATATGTATGGTCATTAGAACTTTGCTAAAACAACAAATCTAATGGTTGCCTAAGACTTTTGCACGGTACTGTATAGTTAAACATAAAAAGTACAAAAAAAAATATGTATGAAGAACATTGGAATGTAAAATATGCATAATGCACTTCGGGTTTCATGTTTTGGTCTAACGCCGTGTCGGGTTGGCACATGTGAAGAATTACTTATGGCGCGTATGTAAATATTAAATATAAACTATTGTAAAAAAATATTAATAATTATTAATAATTATTATAGATACTATAAAATATGCATATATATATATATATTCATTTGATTTTTTAAATATTTTAATACATCTATAATAATTATTTACATTAATTATTAATATTTTTCAGTATTTTATATTTAATAAATACATAACACACCTTAAGCACACATGAAGAATTAGTGTTCTCCTGTCGGGTTTGTGCACAAAAGCCAGATAGGAGTTCACTAATTGTTCATGTGCGCTAACCCAACATGTGTTATATTAGGGTGTGTTACGTATTTATTAAGCATAAAATATTGAAAAATATTAATAATTAATGTAAATGAGAATTTTTAACAGTGGGTTGCACAATCCAATTACTCCCAATGAAGGTGCTGCTTAGGGGGGTGGGAGAAGTATTGATCCCTAATGGTTCTTTGGCTATATGTACGTAAAATTTATGCTAAAAAAATCTTTAAATTGTTTTCAATAATAACAATGTTGGTGATGTTTAATATCCTAGAGGAATACATGGATACTCTGTAAATATGAGGTCATCAATAGTGTCATAACTGTAGCAGACAACCTTATCAGACACCCAGGACCTTAAATTCATCCCATCAGTTTATTTTCACATTAGCCTTTAGATTATAAGCTCATGAGTCTACTTCACCTGTTGATCGTCCTACATAAAGATGGTTTACAGAGACTCAAAGGTAGGACCTATATATATATATTCCATACAGATTATGTAGGGAGATGCGCTCACTTCCAGCCAGAAACTAGATATTTGCTGCACAATGGAGAGAGGGTGTAATTAAATCCTCCAGGTGCTGGAACGTACAATGCTGCACCAAGTATGTCTACTCCACACACAGAAAAGTGAATACTTATCCAAAGGTGATGTGCACTGTTTCCCAGCAAGAAAGGACAGTTCACAGCAGAGTAAAAAAGTTCAAAATACTTTATTTATCCAATGTTTAAAAACATATGAGGTGTAGCTCCTTAAAAGAATGCAATAGCATACACAGATAAGTGTAGTCTGGTCCCAACGCAGACGCGTTTCGTGCGCATGCACACTTGATCACTGCATACCGGTGACCAGACTACTCACATTTAAATATCCACCATTTAAAGGTATATGTATACCTATTTACATAACATACCTGTTTATCGACTCAGTAAAGAAATGTATTGCATATAATATACTTAGTGCTAAGTATATTAAGTGCCATGGATCACTTAAAAGGCTCTCACATGTCACATGCATCTTGATAAAGCCCAAGGGAGGGCGAAACGCGTCGCTTGCATTTGTGACACTGTGACATTGAAAACACAAACGGACATTCCAGTGCAGTTTGTACTGCAACTCTAACCCGGGTTAACAGCATCTTCATATATCCTAAGGTGAGGGATAACTTGTGCCCCACCATTCTACTGGATCAACAAGTACATCTATAGCAGACAAGTCTGCCTTTACAGCGAGTTTCCATCAGGACACAGCAATCAGCTGTTTTTTCTTTCACGCTGCTGGAGCATCGAATAACAACCTGAGAAGAGCGGATGAAAAGTCTGTGACGTCAGACGCCGACTCACATGTGCAGAGGTTTGCACATTTCTATCCCCAGGAACGGCAGTTACTGCAGCCGCGTTCCGAGTTTTGACCGAAGGATTTTCCTTTCCTTGGTAACACCCTCTGAACACCCTCTGAACTCACGGTACAGTACATTGTATCTGTTTGTGGCATAAGCTTTGAAATCCAAGCCGTTATTTCTCACAAGTGTTACAATACTGTTGCTCATTTGCATACGGCTACCTGCACTGTGACTATACATATGAAATTGGTGCTTATCATTTTATTCAATCCCTTTGATTTTAAGTTATATTTTATAATATCAGTGTTATGCCATACATTTTAACATTTCCTTGATATCATAAATCATCAATTGTTATCTGCAAATATTTGCTTAGCATATATAGGTTTTTATCTGCATTTTTAATCAGGCCGTTTATCTGAATTTCATTTACTCTACAGGGAGACGTCCCTATATCCAGTATTTGTATATTTTTGTGTATTTTGTTTTATGTGTTCATTAAATTCGAACATCAATCTTTATATGGTGTGTATACTTTTAGCTTATTAGCGCACTCTCTCTATCCTGAAGCTTAGGCTTCGTTACTGGTTCTTTTCTTGTGTCTGATACAAACAGAGATTGTATCTTTAGAGTAGTGTTTAGTAATACTATCCTCTAGCACGCACTAATCTTCCCATTTTTAATCTGTTTGCAGTTTCTGGTTGTCAGAGGAAGGGACGTTTATGGTCCCGAAACGTCACAAATAAATTTCTTTGGTTCACATATTGCTGAAGTCCAGTGAGTGCTTCCTTTCATCTACTTCACTGTTATTCCTAGAGAGCACCCTGGCAGATGTTGGAAGGTGGTGAGAGTGCATATCCTTTTCAAATTTTCTCTCTCTCTCTCTCTCTCTCTCTCTCTCTCTCTGTATATATATATATATATATATATATATATATATATATATATATATATATATATATATATATATATATATATATATATATATATATATAGATAGATATAGATATATATACAGTATATGTATAAATGTATTCTATATTATAAAAGGCCAAGTATGTTTGTCTGATGCAGTCATGTGCAGTAGAGACTGTGCGAGGAAAAACATACCTGGGATAATGCAAGGTTCTTCATTTTGGAAGTAAAAATAAGCAGGCAATGCACAATGCAGAGCAGCTGCTTCATAGGCTAATAAGATACTTGCATGTATTAAAAGAGGCATTGATTCAAGGGAGTAAAGCATAATTCTGTAACTATATAAATCCCTGGTAAGACCTCACCTTGAGTATGGAGTGCAGTTCTGGGGACCGATCGCAAAAAAAGATATTGCAGAACTAGAAAAAGTTCAGAGAAGGGCGACAAAGCTTATAAGGGGAATGGAGAATTTAAGCTATGAGGAGAGGCTAGCCAAACTGGGTCAGTTTTCTCTAGAAAAAAAGTGCTTGAGAGGTGACATGATTACTTTATATAAATATATTCAAGGCCCATATACAGAGATGGCAGAAGCTCTGTTTATTCCAAGAAAATTGTTTGTGACAAGAGGTAACAATTTAAGGTTGGAAGAAAGAAGATTTAATCTCCTGCAACGGAAACGTTTTTTCACTGTAAGAGCAATAATGGTCTTTTTTCAACCTCATCTACTATGTTACTATGTTAACCGCAGGCACTAGATAGCTTCAGGAAGCTCCAGCACTCTCAGCTGTTAAGCTGCTGCATATGGAGCCAGAGCGCAATCGGAGCTCCGCGTCCATATGAGGGCAGATGCCTGATCGTTACAGACAGTGACACTGTGTGTGTCACCATTTGTAACAATCTTCTGCTGGTGCCAGCGGGAGGTGGGTGGGTGGCTCAGCGGAGGGGGAAGGGAAGGGGAGGGAGTGAGAGGGCCCTACACTACAGAAATTATTTTTTAAAGGATCAGGGAAGGATGGGTCAGCTACACTACAGAAAAGGAGTTTAGGGGTGTGTGTGGGGGGGTACTCAATGGCAATCATGGAAGGGGGGAGTTGGTGGGATCACTACACTACAGAAAAAAACATAAAAAAATAAATAAATAAAAAAGGTTTATAGGTACTGGCAGACAACTGCCAGTACCTAAGATGGTGGCAATAGAGGAGAAGGATTAGAGATCTGTTTGAGGGGGGATCAGGGAGGTTGGTGGGCTAGGAGGATCCTACACTGCAGAAAAATAATGAGATAGAGTGATAGAGATAAAGGGATAGAGATATAGGGATAGATGAATAGATATAGAGGTATAGGGATAGGATAGAGGGATAGATTGATTGAGGGATATGGATAGATTGATAGAGGGATAGGGATAGATGGATAGAAGGATAGAGATATAGGGATAGAGAGATAAAGATATATGAATAGATGGATAGAGGGATAGAGGTAGATGGATAGAGGGTTAGGGATAGAGGAATAGAAATAGAGGGATAGATGGATAGAGGGATAGATGGATAGAGGGATAAGGATAGATGGATAGAGAGATATAGGTAGAGGGATACTTATAGAGGAATAGAGATAGAGTGATAGGGATAGAGATAGAGGGATAAGGGTAGAGGGATATGGATAGAGATAGAGGGATAGGGAAAAAGGGATAAAGATAGAGGGATAGGCTAGAGGGATAGAGATAGAGGGATAGGGATAGATTGATAGAGGGATAGAGATAGAGGGATAGGGATAGAGGGATAGGGATAGAGGGATAGGGATAGGCTAGAGGGATAGAGATAGAGGGATAGGGATAGATTGATAGAGGGATACAGATTGAGGGATAGGGATAGAGATAGAGGGATAGAGAAAGATGGATATAGGGACAGAGGTAGAGGGATAGAGATAGAGGGATAGAGGTATAGGGATAGATGGATAGAGGGATTGGGATAGGGAACTAGAGATAGAGGGATAGGGATAGAGATAGAAGGATAGGGATAAAAGGATAGATGGATAGAGGGATAGGGATAGAGGGAGAGGGATAGGGTTAGAGGGAGAGGGATGGCGATAGAGGGATAAGGATAGATGGATAGAGGGATAGGGATAGAGGGATATAGATTGATGGATAGAGGGATAGATGGATAGAGAGATAGCAATAGAGTTATAGGGATAAAAGGATAGAGATAGATGGATAGGGATAGAGGGATAGGGATAGACAGATAGGGATATAGATACAGTGATAGGTGGATAGAAGGATAGGGATAAAGGGATAGAGATAGAGGCATATGGATAAGATAGTGGGATAGAGATATAGGGATAGAGATAGATTGATAAAGGGATAGAGATAGAGGGATAGGGATAGAGGGATAGGGATAGAAGGATAGAGATAGATAGATAGATAGATAGATAGATAGAGATAGAGGGATAGGGATAGAGGGATAGGGATAGAGGGATAGAGAAAGAGGGATATGGATAGAGGGATAGAGATAGATGGATAGAGGGATAGTGATAGATAGATAGATAGATAGATAGATAGATAGATAGATAGAGGGATAGCGATAGGGATAGAGGGATAGGGATAGAGGGATCTGGATAGAGGGATAGAGATAGAGGGATAGGGACAGATGGATAGAGGGATAGGGATAGAGGGATAGGGATGTAGATAGAGGGATAGATGGATAGAAGCATAGGGGTAGAGATAGAGATAGAATGATAGGAACAGATGGATAGAGGGATAGGGATATAGATAGAGGTATAGATGGATAGAAGGATAGGGATGAAAGGATAGAGATAGAGGGATAGAGATATAGGGATAGAGATATAGGGAGTATAATGGGAGTGTGTCCCCGAAGCGTCATGCTTATTTCATTAAATACACTTTGAAAAGACCAGTGAGTGCCTTCATATATCTTGTATATCTAACCGCTGGCACTCTGGCAGCTGTTTATTAGGTGAGAGTGCTCCTTTTTGGACTTATATATATATATTAAAAAATCTATGTGAAGAACATTGAAATGTATGTGTATTTATATGTATATATGCAAAAAAATGAGGAAAAAATTCGATCCGTAGGTCAGATGAGTGAGTTAAAAACAACTTTATTTGTTATCCATTAAAAAGTCCCTGGAGGGGTCCTACAGCAAAGAAAGATAGAGCACTGTGTACTCAAGCTGACATGTTTCGGCTGTGTGCCGTAATCATAGCTTGATTGAGTGCATCAGTGCTAACCATTTAAAAGACAATGTTAATTCTGATTGGTTAAAACATAATTACACATTTTCAATGTTAGAACTAAAGTGCTGTGTTAACCTATTCCCTGCCTGATTATTTTGTGCTGCTGACCAACTACTAACTTTTGTTGAAGAATTACATTCTTGTATTTGTATGTAAGTGTAGATATGGAAAACTGTGAAAAGTTATTTGAAAATTTGGACCTAATGCACTATATGACCATCATTAGAGTGGGTGAAATAAATTAGGTATTCTATTTTGCGTTGTTTTTAAACACTCTGTTTAGCGCATTATTTCTGTTTTGTGTATTAATTATGTACCTAAGTTGTAACACTAACTGATTGAGGATCGTACCTATAGTGAATAAAATTCTTGTTGTAGTTTTTATCTATCTACTTGGAAGACCTCTAATAAGTTTCACTGGACTGGTGACTTATTATACATTATGCTTACTAATCAATATCATTATGTAAGTGCATAACAGAGACACTTTTTTTCTTCTCTAGTGATTTATTCTGTTTACTGTTAAGGTACGAAAGAGTATATGTATTACACATTTATCTAAATGTTCTGTCTAACAATCAAAGCTTTTTCCCAATAGTATGTTATGAGATTTTTAGGAATTTGAGAATCTGAGGTACTTAATGTTTGCTTAGTAATGTTGTGTGAATATGAATATAATTCTACAGTACTGTTTATTAATTTGTTACTATTGCCAATAGTTTATTAGATCATATTCGGAGTTCAGACCCCTTGGCACTCTTGTTTGTAGTTTAAAGATCCAATACATCTCTCTTTTTCCCAAAATTAGATTCCTGTCCCCACCTCTTAAAGGGGTTTTGATTCTTTCAATGGCTTGCCATCTCAGAGTGGTACTGCTTTTATTGTGTGAATCTTTGAAATGTCTGACCAAGGGGGTAGTTGCCTCTCCCATTTTGATGGTAGACAAATGATTACGTATTCGGACATTAACCTCAGTTGAGGTGAGTCCTACATATTGCAGCTTACATTCCACACAGGATAGAACATATATGACATAGGAGGATGTACAGTTTAGGCAGGAGGTTATTTTAAACACTTCACCTGTGACTTCTGAACGAAATTCATTCGAGATAATGGCTTTGTCACACGGTTTACATCTGGCCCTACCACATCTGTACATCCCCCTATGCCTAAGCCAAGAGCTTTCTTCTGTTCCTGTTATCCTGAGCAATTCAGAGGGTGCCAAATAATTTCCTATAGTTTTGCTTTTCCGATAAGAGCATCTGAGGCCCCTATCCACACTGTCTACAAGTCTGTCATCAGCTTTAAGTAGATGGAAGTGTTTGTTGATTATACCACAGATGTTCTTATAATCCGTGCTATAATCTGTTACAAATGTAACTTTTCCTTCCTGGGTGGATGGATTGGAGGATCTTAATGATCCCTGTAAGAGTGCCTTCCTATCCAGTCTGTCTACCTGTGACTTCGCTTGTATATATGTGTAGATGTGTATATAGATGTGCACATACATATATACACATATAAACACATACATAAACACATACATATACACAGTATATATATATATATATATATATATATATATATATATATATATATATATATATATATATATATATACACACACACACACACATTGGAGCCCTTTCCAGTCAAACGTCAAACCCTTTTAAAACATGTTTATTAATATTTAAATTATATATTTTAAAAAGTGTATATATGTGTGTAATGCTTTATTTTAATGTGTTTTGTATGGTTTTTGGGCAACCGCACTAAATATTCTAATGCAGTTTCGGCCTGTGCTTGAGTGCAACTAATTATAGTTTATTATACCAGTGCAAGTTTGGCTGCAGTAACCAGAGGAGGGTTAACCATGGACTTGTAATATCAAAATTGCGTTCTAATGGTAGAGCAGTCCAGTGATATTTGTTATCACGTGTGCTCTATCATTAGCGTGCCACTTGTAATATAGCCATATGTTGGTGCTTTATACATAATTGAAAATTGTAAAAAACAAATTCAATTATTGTCATGTTTCATGGAATTGTATAGTTTATGTCCAACATATTTTTTCTTATTTAGTTATTTTTCTGAACTTTACATTGGGCCATTAAACAAGTACTGAACTTAATTAGATTGGTGATTCCCGAGCTCTGTTTGAAAAGTGTTCTCCCAAAACATTGTGAAATGGGTTTTAATTTTGGATCATTTTAATGGGATAAACTTAAGCTGGTTTCCTGAAGTGATCCAGGATTCCTGCTGGGACCACAGAAGGATAAATTCTTTTGAATTAAGGACTATGTTCTCCTCAAATGGAGATGATTAGCCATTAATCCCTCTTCTTTTGCAGAGAATCCCTCACTCAAAGGAATTCACTGAAAAGGCCAAATATAAATCCATCCAATGTTCCATTTAGAAGATTTTGTAGATCCAATTGAATGAAAATCTTTCTAATGTTATAGTGCAGCCTGAACGGGTTCCCAATAAGTCCTACAAAAGAGGGAGTCAAGCACAGGCTTGCAATACACTGTGTCATATGTACAAGCCACCAACAGTGTCACTCCTGGATTCCTGAACTTATTTCATCTACCAGTTTTTAAATTTTCTTTTGCCTCTTATTTGGACATTGCTTTCTTTAAGAATGAGTGGTCTCATGCTTCTCTAGGTAACGGGTGCCATAGAAATGGCAATCACTTTCTTATAGATAACTTTTTAGGTTTACTAGCCATTAAAAGAACCTTAGCTCCCCGTATAAACCTAAAATGTGCCAGGTGACCTTTTTTTTTGTTGTTGTTGTTTTTGGTTTTTAAGTAGGCACCTTTTTCAAATAAGAAGTCACATATCCAGATGATTTCCATAACAACAATAATAACAGCAGCAGATTACCTAATAGAACTAAAGGCATATGTAAGTAAATCAGGGGGGCAATAACTGCTCTATTGTCACCCACAATACATAGAGGGATATGTAATAACTTTTTTGAAAACTGGAAACCTCCTCTTTCAAATGAGTCTAGCTGTTAGGGATTCATATCCTTGTAGCTATCAAGTGGTTGTTATAGTAATAACGATCCCCAGGCAAAAACTGATAGTTTCACTTTTTTTTGTTTCTAATGCCAGGGCTAATAGATCATTGCATTTTAAAGCTAATTAACAAGGCATCCAAATAAATAAATAGGAAACGAGGTGCTATAACAACATTTGTGAAATACAATGTGGTATAATTTTGGTTCAAGTGTTTTTTATTTGGTTATTTTTTATTCTTTTTTACTACACTAAGTGCATTTGGACAGGTATAGAAGCACCCACATATTCTTTCTATAGCCTCAGATGCACCAGCATATTCTTTCTATAGCCTCCCACTCTTCTGGTAAATCTGTAATAATCAACATTTAAATGTTAAATTTTGTTCACCCCGTTCTGGTTTTCATGGATGTATAATAAATTGTGAGAGATAAAATTCATAATAGCAAAATTTAGTATTTGTATTTATTCTCATTGGCCTGGATTCAATAAAACCCATTCATGAAACTAATATTTAGTTGAAAAACATAGGAGTATATGAAATTTTATCTCAAATTGCAGGGTAAATCTATAAACATTTTCACAATGCAGTTCTCAATATTCTTCTCGCAAGTTAAAAAGTGGCGCGTTTTCACCACAGTACTCAAAACAATAATTATTCTGAATGAAAACCTATACATACAAAAATGACAGTGAATTTATGGTACAATGCACTGAAAACTGCGTAATTTGATTTGTATTAAGCATAATATTCATATTTTAAAACACTCTAGTTTCCCCTCTTTGCGAGACATTGCAAAACTTTTACCTAGCGAGCTCTCATTATTTGTATGGAAGACATCTCGACACTCGCAGGGACAGACCGTTTTTTATAGAATGCCTGTGAGAGTTAACGTGGAAAACCATATCTTGACTGCCAATTTTTTTTGATAATCGGGGCCTATGTACCCGATTATCTAAACGTCCCCAGGTTGGTGGAAATGTAGTGAATGTAAAACAGTTTTTTTCAAAGTAACACCTATACCAGATCAATATTTAAATATATTTCTGTTATCATTTAGGGTCTGATTATCCTCTAAGAAATCTCGCCAGTGCTATGAATCCTCTGGTGAATTTTATAAAGGCAGTTTTTACCTTGAGATCAGTGTGACTCGCAGTGGAGTATTCCTTGCATTTAAGTATGTGAAGGAGATACGTGCATTACAATAGGGCTCACTAAAAAATGTAATTTAAAAATAGTATGAAACAAATAAATGATGTATAGAAATAAATAGATGAAATGTTAAATAGCATTTAAAATTGTGAAAAAAATGTTCTTCAAAAATCGTATTTTATGAAAAAATTTAAATAGAAAAAAACTATTTTATGCACAGTAGAAGTTGTAATAAAACTACATTGCTGATGCAAAAAAATAATGTAAAATTCATGTAAAGTAAGACTAAAGGCAAAAATAAACTTTCATGATTCAGAGCAGCAGTGTTAAGAAACTTTCCAGTTCATTTCCAAAGCTTACATTGTATATGTATATGAGTCTGTGATTGGCTGAGAGCTGACACATAATACAGTGGGCCGGCAAATTGAAATAAATTGTGAAAAATGTCAGACAAAATCTATTGCACATTTAAAATTCAGAGTAAGTTATATTGCATTGTCTTTTAATTATGCACTTGTTAATTATGCAACTCTACTGCATTTAATACTCTTTAAAGGGACAGCGATCCATTTTACCTGCTAGAGTCTATTAAATTGTTTACAAATATATCCATTATCTTTATATCGGCACATAAAATAGCTGATTTTGCTATAGAAATCCCTACCTTTACTGATAGTTTCTATACTTAAAGAATATGATACCCAAATGTTGAAGCACTTGAAAGTGATGCAGCATAGCTGTAAAAAGCTAACTAGAAAATATCACCTGAACATCTCTATGTAAAAAAAACCCATAATTTATGTAAGAACCTACCTGATAAATTCATTTCTTTCATATTGGCAAGAGTCCATGAGCTAGTGACGTATGGGATATACAATCCTACCAGGAGGGGCAAAGTTTCCCAAACCTCAAAATGCCTATAAATACACCCCTCACCACACCCACAATTCAGTTTAACAAATAGCCAATTAGTGGGGTGATAGAAGAAGGAGTAAAAAGCATCAAAAAAAGGAACTGGAAATATAATTGTGCTTTATACAAAAAAACACAACCACCATAAAAAGGGTGGGTCTCATGGGCTCATGCCAATATGAAAGAAATTAATTTATCAGGTAAGTTTTTACATAAATTATGGGGTTTTTTTACATAGAGATGCCCATGAGCTAGTGACTAGTGATGTCCCGAACTGTTCGCCCGCGAACGGTTCACAGCGAACATAGCTTGTTCGCTTTCGCGTTTGTGGGCGAACACATGGCGATATTTGATCTGCCCCTATGTGTCATCATTGTGGAAACTTTGACCCTTTATGTCACAGCCGCCTGACACATTAGAGCCAATCAACATCAGACACTCCCTCACAGACCCTCCCAGCTACTCAGAATCCGCCATTTTAGACTCATAACGACCTTGCTTTCTTAATGAGAGGACGTGTTGTGTTTTTGCTCCTGACATTAATAGGAAAAACATAGCTAGGCTAGTGTATTTACAGTCCAGAAGGACTCCACTCATCTCTGCTGCAAGCACAGCACCCCAAAAAGCCCTTTTTAGGGCTATATTTCGTGTCGTTTTTTTTTATTTTTCCGTTTTTTTTTATTAGCATTTGCCTGGCTTTCAGATGTGTGTTTAACGCTCATAGCATATGCTGTGACTACTGCCACCACTGATATCTCCCTAACAACATTAGTTTAAATTTAACTAACCAAAAAATTTAATTATTTTTCTAGTGTAATTTTTTTTCATTTTCTATCAGGCCAGTGTCACACAGCATATACTCTGGTTCATTGCTCTGTGCCAGCCAGCAGCCACCAGTGTTAATATCCGTTTATAACATTATTTTAAATTTAAAAAAAAAAAAAAATATTTTGCTAGTGTAATCTAATTACATTTACTATCAGGCCTGTGTCTGTCAGGCTCACTCAGCATTAATATACCTCATTTTTTTCAGTCTTATGGTTAATTGGTCTGTGCCAGGCAGCCACCCAGCACTCATATCTATTCTTCTTCACCTTAATTTTAATATAAAAAAAAAAGTTTAAATTTGTTTGCTAGTGTAATCTAATATAATTTTCTATCCGGCCTGTGTGTTTTGCTGACATACAGAGCCTACTGTGTTTACTTGCTGCCCTCCCTAGTCTATGAGCCACGACTCATATGTGTTTAACCTTTTTTTAATTTCCCTCCCAAAAAAATAATTTCAATCATTTTTCTAGTGTAATCTAATAGTATTTTCTATCAGGCGTGTGTGTATCCGACTTACAGAGCCTACTGTTTTTAATAGCTGACCTTCCAAGGCTATCAGCCACGACTCATATGTATGTGCTTAACCTTTTTCTTAAAATTTCCAAAAAAAAGTCTTTAAATCATTATGCTAGTGTAATCTAATTGTATTTTCTATCAGGCCTGTTTCTAACTGTCTATCTGACTTACACAGCATACTGTATAATTGCTGCCCTACGTAGCAGCCAGCCAGTGCGACCACTCATAGAGTCATATGTGCATTGCACTTCTTAACATAATTTTAATATTAAAATCTAAAATTTTACAATATTTATTTATTTTATTGCAAACAATTTAGGAATGTTAGGTGATTTAGGCCCTTTATGGGTTAAAGGCAGACTCTGCATCAACTATGAAATTTTCCATGGGAGTTTTGCCAGGGATCCCCCTCCAGCATGCGACAGTCCAGGTGTTAGTACCCTTGAAACAACTTTTCCATCACTATTGTGGCCAGAAAGAGTCCTTGTAGGTTTTAAAGTTCGCCTGCCTATTGAATTCAATGGCGGTTTGCGCGTTCGTGAACAATACCGGAAGTTCGAGTCCGCCGTTCGCGAACCGAAAAATTTAGGTTCACGACATCACTACTAGTGACGTATGGATATTAATACCCAAGATGTGGAACTCCACAGAAGAGTCACTAGAGAGGGAGGAATAAAATAAAAACAGCCATTTCTGCTGAAAAAATTAAATCCACATCCAAAAAAATAAGTTTTTCTCATAATTGAAAAGAAAAAACTTAAAACATAAGCAGAGGAATCAAACTGAAACAGCTGCTTGAAGAACCTTTCTACCAAAAACTGCTTCCGAAGAGGCAAATACATCAAAATGGTAGAATTTAGTAAATGTATGCAAAGAAGACCAAGTTGCTGCTTTGCAAATCTGATCAACTGAAGCTTCATTCTTAAAAGCCCACAAAGTGGAAACTGAACTAGTAAAATGAGCTGTGATTCTCTGAGGCGGGGCTTGACTCGACTCCAAATAAGCCTGTTGACTCAAAAGCTTTAACCAGGATGCCAAGGAAATGGCAGAAGCTTTCTGACCTTTCCTAGGACCAAAAAAGACAACAAATAGACTAGAAGTCTTCCTGAAATCTTTAGTAGCTTCAACATAGTATTTCAGCGCTCTTACAACAATGCCATCCAGAGAATGTAAGGATCTCTCCAAAGAATTATTAGGATTAGGACACAAAGAGGGAACAACAATTTCACTATTAATGTTGTTAGAATTCACAACTTTAGGTAAAAATGTAAATGAAGTCCGCAAAACTGCCTTATACTGATGGAAAATCAGAAAAGGAGACTCACAAGAAAGAGCAGATAATTCGGAAACTTTTCTAGCAGAAGAGATAGCCATAAGGAACAACACTTTCCAAGAAAGTGGTTTAATATCCAAAGAATGCATAGGCTCAAAAGGAGGAGCCTTTAAAGCCTTCAAAACCAAATTAAGACTCCAAGGAGGGGAGACTGATTTAATGACAGGCTTGATACGGACTAAAGCCTGCACAAAACAGTAAATATCAGGAAGCTTAGCAATCTTTCTGTGAAATAAAACAGAAAGAACAGAGATTTGTTCCTTCAAGGAACTTGCAGACAAACCTTTATCCAAATCATCCTGAAGGAACTGTAAAATTCTAGGAATTCTAAAAGAATGCCATGAGAATTTATGAGAACTTATAAGTCTTCCAAACTTTATAATAAATCTTCCTAGAAACCGATTTACGAGCCTGTAACATAGTATTAATCACTGAGTCAGAGAAACCTCTATGACTAAGCACTAAGCGTTCAATTCCCATACCTTCAAATTTAACGATTTGAGATCCTGATGGAAAAATGGTCCTTGAGAAAGAAGGTCTGGTCTTAGAGGAAGTGGCTAAGGTTGGCAACTGGACATCCAGACAAGATCCGCATACCAGAACCTTTGAGGCCATGCTAGTGCTACCAGAAACACATGCAATTGTTCCATGATGATCTTGGATATCACTCTTGGAAGAAGAACTAGAGGCAGGAAGATATAAGCAGGTTGGTAAAACCAAGGAACTGCTAACGCATCCACCAACTCTGCCTGAGGATCCCTGGACCTTGACAAGTACCTGGGAAGTTTCTTGTTTAGATGAGAAGTCATTAGATCTATTTCTGGAAGACCCCACATCTGAACAATCTGAAAAAAACACATCTGGATGGAGAGACCGCTCCCCCGGATGTAAAGTCTGATGGCTGAGATAATTTGCTTCCCAATTGCCTACACCTGGGATATGTACAGCAGAAATTAGACAAGAGCTGGATTCCGCCCAAGAAAGTATCCAAGATACTTCTTTCATAGCTTGGGGACTGTGAGTCCCACCCTGATTATTGACATATGCCACAGTTGTGATATTGTCTGTCTGAAAACAAATGAATGGTTCTCTCTTCAACAGACGCCAAACCTGAAGAGCCCTGAAAATAGCACAGAGTTCTAAAATATTGATTGGTAACCTTGCCTCTTGAGGTTTCCAAACCCCTTGTGCTGTCAGAGATCCGAAGACAGCTCCCCAACCTGAACAACTTGCATCTGTTGTGATTACAGTCCAGGTTGGACGAACAAAAGAGGCCCCTTGAACTATATGATGATAGTCTACCCACCAAGTCAGAGAGAGTCGAACATTAGGATTTAATGATATTAACTGTGATATCTTTGTATAATCCCTGCACCATTGTTTCAGCTTCCAAAACTGGATAGGTCTCATATGAAAATGAGCAAAGGGGATCGCTTCCGATGCTGCAGTCATGAGATCTAAAACCTCCATGCACATAGTCACTGAAGGGAATAATTGAGACTGAAGGTTCTGACAAGCTGAAACAAATTTTATTCGTCTCTTGTCTGGAATCAAGGAACTTTTTGGTAAATTGATCATCCAACCATATCTTTGAAGAAACAACACTAATTTATGTGAGATTTGGCAGAATGTAAAGACTGAGCTAGTACCAAGATATTGTTCAAATAAGGAAATACCGCAATACCCTGTTCTCTGATAACAAAGAGTAGGGCACCGAAAACCTTTGAAAAAAATTCTTGGAGCTGTCGCTAAGCCAAATGGAAGAGCGACAAATTGGTAATGCTTGTCTAGAAAAGAGAATCTCAGAAACTGATAGTGATCTGGATGAATCATAATATGAAGATATGCATCCTACCGTGGACATATAATGACCTTGCTGAACAAAAGGCAGAAAAGTTCTTATAGTGACCATTTTGAAAGTTGGCACTCTTACAAAACGATTCAAAATGTTCAGATCCAGAACTGGCCTGAATGAATTCTCTTTCTTTGGGACAATGAATAGATTTGAATAAAACCCCAGACCCTGTTCCTGAAACACACTTCAGAAAAGCCTGAGCCTTCACTGGAATTGCTGCAATGCGTGAGAGAACAAATCTCACAGGAGGTCTTACTCTGAATCCTATTCCATACCCTTGAGAGACAATACTCTGAATCCAATGATTTTAGACAGAATCTGCCCAAATTCCAGCTGAGCTGGAATGAGGGCCACACCATCATGCAAACTTGGGGGCTGGCTTTGGTTTCTTAAAAGGCTTGGATTTATTCCAACTTGAAGAAGGTTTCCAATTGGAACCAGATTTTTTGGGGGAAAGGATTTCGTTTCTGTTCCTTATTCTGTTGAAAAGAACAAAAATGATTAAAAGCTTTAGACTTACCCTTAGATCTTTTATCCTGAGGTAAAAAAACTCCCTTTTCCCAGTGACAGTTGAAATAATTGAATCCAACTGAGAACCAAATAAATTGTTACCTTGGAAAGAAAGAGATAGTAATCTAGACTTAGATACCATGTCAGCATTCCACTACGTGAGCCACAAAGCTCTTCTAGCTAAAATAGCTAAAGACATAGATTTAACATCAATTTTGATGATATCAAAAATAGCATCACAGATAAAATGATTAGCATGTTGAAGCAATGGTAGACAAATCAGGATCTGTTTCCTGTTGCGCTAAGCTTTCCAACCAGAAAGTTGATGCAGCTGCAACATCAGCCATAGAAATGGCAGGCCTGAGAAGATACTTAGAATATAAATAAGCTTTCCTTAGATAAGATTCAAGTTTCCTATCTAAAGAATCCTTAAAGGAAGTACTATCTTCCATAGGGATAGTAGTACATGTGGCAAGAGTAGAAATAGCCCCATCAACTTTGGGGATTTTTTCCCAAAACTCCAATCTGACTGCTTGCAATGGATACAACTTTTTAAACCTAGAAGAAGAAATAAAAGAAGTACCAGGCCTATTCCATTCCTTTGAAATCATATCAGAAATAGCACCAGGAACTGGAAAAACCTCTGGAATAACCACAGGAGGTTTATAAACAGAATATAAACATTTATTAGTTTTAGTATCAAGAGGACTAGTTTCCTCAATATCCAAAGTAATCAATGTCATGGATACTGGGCTGCAAGGGTTAAATCCCCACCCCCCTACAACCTCACCCCTGTTGTTTCTCAGTGGTTTTGGGCTCCTCAGAGCAACCACCATCTCTGGAAGCTGTTTGTTTGCTTTGTTTTGGCTTCCTTTTGTGTTCAGAGAAGAGTTGGTTTATGACCAGGAAAACCTTCCTAGGCTTGCCGGGATCCTGGAACTCCCGGTCGGCCACCTCACAACGGACACCCGCCCAACTCCTCTCAGGCTGGCCAGGCTCCTGGAACTCCCAGTCGGCCCCAGGACAGCAGAACACCTGGTAACTTTAACCCAGGTCGCTCCATCAACCATGTGCCCCAAAGCTCCGCTCTTTTTGGGATTAGTAGCCCCTGGAGAGTACAAGGGGTGGTGGAATTGCCGGAGGGGAGCTCCTTTGGGAACTGAGGGTTCAATGGACTGTAACTCCGGTCCCCAGTAATGAATCATGCTGGTTTTTGGACTGTGAAATCTGGGGACAGAGAGCTTTAAAATGACACCCTGGAAGTGCCGCCGCTCCACCGGGATCCCCCTGAAACCACCACCCATAGGTATTGGGATTATGTGGGAATGTGGCTCCTATGGAGGTGCCGGGCTGTCTGGAGGGGCGGGAATGTTGGGAAAATAGTGGGATTGTCCAGGGTCTTATCAAGATAAGTGGACTGTATAAAAGGAATGTGTGTTTTCAATAAAAATCAGTTCCTGTCTAACCTGAATGCTAGTGTGTCTAGTTATTTGGGTTGGTTCCAGCTAAAATCACTTTCCTGGGCTACATAGCAGCCTGTTCCAGGCAGAGAAAGGATCCTCAGGCAGAGCTATCCAGCCTGGGTAGCTGGAGTCTGCCACAGGGTGGGACCCTGAGTACTGGTGCTGTCGGGCATCAGGGGTGGCTACAGGATGTGGTCACTTGCCAGCTACATAGCTGCAGTCAGCAGGAAGGAAGCAGGACCCGTTTGGCGGAGCTACCCAGTCGGGGTACCCGGGGGTATCCGTCACATTGGCTGGCAGCGGTGGGATGCTTCCAACTTCCTGGGACATTCAAACCACGAGCTAGTAGTAATATTGAATAGAGATTCGAGGAAAGACTGCGGGTACCAGGAACAGAACTACTCCCACCAGAGAAATGCTGGGAGAGAACCAGGTGGCCAGCGGTTCAGATGACGACCGGGGCAATGAGCTATCCATTACAACGCCAAGTTCAGCTGCAAGTACAGTATCTACTCCGGGGACATTCACGTCTGATGTACAGCGTGAAGTGCAGTGGCGATTGGCGTTATTTGACACCCGGCCACCAGAGGAGGTCATCACCAAGATCATTTCGGATGTTACCCAGCTCAAGTTAGCAGAAATCCACCAGTCCATAGGATGGGCACCATCAGCCCATGGAGTGCCGGCTCATCGACCGCACAAGCTACCCCATGGGGCTTTTCGAGCCTACAAAGAAGAGGAGGAGGATATTGACTGTTACCTTCAGCTCTTTGAGACCCAATGCGAACTGCAGGGGGTAGCCTATGCCGATAGACTGTCTGTCCTGATTGGTAAATTGTCAGGGCGGGCTTTGGCAGCTTTCCACGCTACCCCTTCTGAGGACCAAATGGATTATAACAAGGTGAAAGACCGTATCCTTGCCCGATATGGGCTCACACTGGAGGCCCACCGGCAGAAGTTCTGAGCACTAAGGAAGCAAGATGAACAGCCTTTCACAGAATGGACCCACCAATTCACCAGGTCGCTGACGTCCTGGCTAGCTGGCTGCAAGGCCACTACTGGGGCAGAAGTGGCACAGCTTTTTCTAATGGAACATTTTTATAATCATATTCCAGTCAAGATTGAAGAATGGGTCCAGGACCAGCGGCCCACCACAGCAGACCAGGCGGCTGTCCTAGCAGATCAGTACACAGATGCCCGCCGCCAAGTTAACTCTAACCCACAATCGACTCCCCGCACAGCTTCGGTGGTAGTCCGACCCCCAGCGGCTACCAATAAGCCTCCGGGCCTTCCGGCCTTTGTCCCTCCGGCCATAGTCAGGGACTCACAGGGATGTTTTTCCTGCGGACACCCCGGCCACCTCAGGCCGGAATGCCCAAGTCGGGTCCAACAACAGCCAGCCACTCAGCCAAGACACCTCCAGCCCACAGCTTGGGTGAGAGCTCCTGCCCCAACCTACCCAGCCAGTGCCCACTATGCTTATGCACCGGCTGACTATCCTGAATGGGCTGAAGAGGAGGTTGGCACCCTACAAGAAGCCTACCTGGTGTCCATAGATAACCTTCAGCATCACTGCCAGACCGTTTGGGTCAATGGAAAGGCGGCTCAGGGGTTATGGGACACTGGATCCACCATTACCCTGATCCAGCCTCATCTGGCCTCCACTTCTACCGCTACTGGGAGAACTCTTGCTGTTCGAGTGGCCGGAGGTACCACGATACGAGTCCCTATGGCCTGTATCCATCTGGCTTGGGGCGCTGGAGCCCGCACTGTGGACGTGGCCATTATGCCAGATCTTCCTGCAGATGTTGTACTAGGAAATGACCCCGGCCTACTTGTTTCCACCTTTTTGGGGGATACTCCCCTGGACACCTGCCCAGTAACCACCCGCAGGCAAGCTCAGCGGCAAGCCAACACACCACAGCTGGGGACCCAGGTAAGACCCCCCCACCCGACTCCTCTCCTTCCCCGATGGCCTACCCTCACGCCCCAACTCCCAACCCCACTCCCTGCCCTCCTTCCCGACCAACTATCCTGGGCCTCCTCTTCTGAATTTGCCCAAGAGACTCTGAGCGACCCGACCCTTACCCCCTTCCAAGACCAAGTAGGGACTGATCCCCAGGGCCCCGGGGAAGAACGGTTCCAATGGGAAAACGACCTGTTGTATCGGGTCTCCCGGCGGAAGAAAGGGCCAGTGCCCAAACGTCACCTGGTGGTACCGAAAAAATATCTGTCCAACCTGCTGTGAATAGGGCATGATATCCCCTTGGCCGGGCATTTAGGCAACTCCCGAACACACCATCGCCTTACTCAGATCTTTTTCTGGCCCAGAATCAGGCAAGAAATTAAGGAATATTGTAGGACCTGCATAGTGTGTCAAAAGGTAGGGAAGACCGGGGACCATACGCCCCCCTTAACCCTCTCCCCATTATTGACGAACCCTTTAGCAGAATCGCTGTGGATATAGTAGGGCCCCTACCTATACCTAGTCCCTCCGGGAAAAAATACATACTCACAGTAGTAGACTATGCCACTAGGTATCCAGAGGCCATACCTCTGGCGAATATCCAGGCGGAGACGGTGGCCAGTGCGCTGCTCCGGGTATTCACCTGGGTAGGCTTCCCCTGAGAAATGGTCTCTGACCAGGGGACCCAGTTTACAGCGGAGGTCACCCAACAGTTATGGGAACTGTGTGGGATAAAACCCCTGTACAGTACCCCCTATCACCCCCAGACCAATGGGCTTTGTGAACGGTTTAATGGGACACTGAAACAATTGCTTCGGACGTTCTCGGCTACTCACAAAGACTGGGAAAAATTCCTGCCGCACCTCCTATTTGCCTATAGAGAGGTGCCCCAGAAATCCACCGGGTTTTCACCCTTTGAACTGCTGTATGGCCGGAAAATAAGGGAGCCCCTAGACTTGTTGTGAGCCCACTGGGAGGGATCAGCAGGGGAAAAAGGACCCTCTGTTGTGAAGTACATCCTGAAGTTCAGGGATCGGCTGAAGGACCTCACTGCCATGGTGTGGGAGAACCTGCAGAGCGCCCAAAGGAGACAGAAACGGTGGTACGACCGTAATGCTTGTAGCCGAATTCTCACAGTAGGACAGAGGGTTCTTGCCTTGAAACCTGTCAAAACAAACAAGTTACAGGTGTTACAAACTGCTATTTGTGACTGGCCCTTTAAATGGAAGGTTGCTATGCTTCCCTGGATTTTGGAGAAGCCTATTTGCCAGCCTCCTTCCTCATGACTATGGCCCCTGAAAGATTGTGCCCCTGAGAGTATATTGACTTTTGTTGGGTGTGTGTGGCCCTTTGGGAACCGTCTGGGGACATATTGTGACTTTGGTGAACAATGCCCCCTTTAAGACTATGTCCCCAGACCTGTGAAATGACTTGTCCCTGGCTTTCTCCCACTTGGTTCAGTTTCATTGTGTGCCATTAAGAGTTAAATTTTGTTCAGCTTCAAGAAACCTATTCTAAATACAAGTCTGCTGGGATTAGCTCTAATTAGGTTTAGTGATCAACTTTCCCATTGTCTAATCAGACTAGTATTGATAAGGTGGACTGCATTGTTTTATTGTGTGTAATGTTATCTGCTGAAGTAAATGTTGTGGCCTGTCAAAGGGAGTGTCTCTCTATCTAATATCAAATGTGTGATGGGGGATTTTATGCCTCCCCCGAGAGTGTCCTGTTTGCATGTAACCTCAATAAAAAGGAGGCTGTGTGCTCCAGCACATCAGACCTATTTTTGACCCTCTAACTTGCAGCTTTGACTCATGTTTGTAGGGGACAGCTTCAGCTAATATCACTACAGGGATTGCTGACTATGGTGCTGATGATCCTTTGGGGAGCGCTAGGAGCATCCTTTTCTACGGTCCAACTTCCAGCCAGCCTGGAGGCAACCGTAACATTTGGCGGCAGCGGTGGGATTGGCGTCCTAGCGCAAGGAGCAGCACCACAACAACACTGGTATCATAGGAGAGTAATTGAGGGCAACGCTAGCCACTGCGCAGCGTCCCTACCTACAGCAGCATGGAGCTGACAAGATACTGGTCAGAACCATGTGAAGAGCACCTCAACCGGATCCGTCGCTATGAGGGCGCGGATTTCGTTCCAGAGGTAAAGAGGCGGCTAGTCCGATATGGTCCAAACCCTGCGCAGGAGGTAGTCAGTCGCATCATCCGGAAATTGGATACGGAGAACAAAGCGGCACGAGCCTTTGAGCGCCAACTGTGGAGTTTGAGGGTATGGACACCTGGTCTCTCTCCCCAGCCGCAGCATGTTCCACAGGGAGAGGAGAGCAGCGACCTCCCTCCCCAGCGGCAGTATACTGTGCAGAGGGAAGAGACAACCGGTCTCCTTCCCCAACCCCAACCAGAGATACCAGAGGCAGCAGGCCTCATAGACTGGTCCTGGGAGGACCCCCAGCAGGCAGGTGGAGATGGGACCGCAGTCTCTCTACCGGCCCTACAGGGATGCTGGGCAGGCGGCCCAGATCCCCAGCGACAGACCCAGCTACAGGGAGGGGAGAGCATCGACCTCCCTCCCCAGCCGGAGTGTGCCTTCCAGGGAGAGGAGACAACCGGTCTCTCTCCCCAGCCGCAGCATGTTCCACAGGAAGAGGAGAGGATCGACCTCCCAACCCAACGGCCGCCGGAGTATCAGGAGGAGGAGGTAAGCCAATCTCCCCCTCCCCAGCTAACTCCTAACTTGGGCCCAGGGTTAACAGTGGAGATGTTAACCCCCACTGACCCCCACGTTCCCTTTGCCACCGGGCAGGACTATGCCCCAATTCCCCCAGCAGAAGAGCTGGCATCAGGACAGAGCGCTGCTGGCCTCTGCCCTACAGACCCCCTTGTTACAGGACTGGCCTGCAAACCCCTCACCCCAGCAGAAGCGCTGGCACCAGGGCAGAGTGCCGCTGGCCTCTGCCCCCCAAGTACCATCAGCTATTTGCCCAGCTGCGCCAGGAAGGCAGAGGATGCTACACTTTCATCCTATAACCTGGAACCTACAGGCCAGTGCTACTTGTTGTGGGGGGGCTGCTTTGCTGCTAGTGTTTATTTGTGGGTGGGTTGCGAGACTAACTTAGGCACTGACCGACAGAAGGTCAGGTGCCTTGTTAGTCTCCCTCCAAAAGGGGAGATATGTTACAAACTGCTATTTGTGACTGGCCCTTTAAATGGAAGGTTGCTATGCTTCCCTGGATTTTGGAGAAGCCTATTTGCCAGCCTCCTTCCTCATGACTATGGCCCCTGAAAGATTGTGCCCCTGAGAGTATATTGACTTTTGTTGGGTGTGTGTGGCCCTTTGGGAACCGTCTGGGGACATATTGTGACTTTGGTGAACAATGCCCCCTTTAAGACTATGTCCCCAGACCTGTGAAATGACTTGTCCCTGGCTTTCTCCCACTTGGTTCAGTTTCATTGTGTGCCATTAAGAGTTAAATTTTGTTCAGCTTCAAGAAACCTATTCTAAATACAAGTCTGCTGGGATTAGCTCTAATTAGGTTTAGTGATCAACTTTCCCATTGTCTAATCAGACTAGTATTGATAAGGTGGACTGCATTGTTTTATTGTGTGTAATGTTATCTGCTGAAGTAAATGTTGTGGCCTGTCAAAGGGAGTGTCTCTCTATCTAATATCAAATGTGTGATGGGGGATTTTATGCCTCCCCCGAGAGTGTCCTGTTTGCATGTAACCTCAATAAAAAGGAGGCTGTGTGCTCCAGCACATCAGACCTATTTTTGACCCTCTAACTTGCAGCTTTGACTCATGTTTGTAGGGGACAGCTTCAGCTAATATCACTACAGGGATTGCTGACTATGGTGCTGATGATCCTTTGGGGAGCGCTAGGAGCATCCTTTTCTACGGTCCAACTTCCAGCCAGCCTGGAGGCAACCGTAACAACAGGCTTCCTGGCAAGGGCCCTACAGGGTGGTGGAACAATTGAATAACACCACCTACCTTGTAGCAAAATGCTCTGATGATCGGGTCCAACGGACCTTTCATGTGCTCAAGGAGTATGTAGAAAGACCCCAAGATGTAGCCACTATCTGTGCCCCGGCTATAGAAGACTCGGAGAGCCTTCCCATGCCAGAGCTCCCCGGGCCGGATGAGACCCCTCAAGGAGTAGCCAACATAATCTTGGATGAGAGGTTATCAGCTGGACAGAGACAGCAGATCTGGCATTTACTAGAGGACCACCAGGAGATGTTCTCCAATGTCCCTGGATACACCACAGTGGCTGTGCACCGAGTGGAAACCCCGGGACAAGCTCCCCTGAGACAGGCAGCTTACAGAGTACCTGAAGCTGTCAGAGACAGTATGCACTGGGAGCTCCGAGGAATGTTGGACCTCGGTGTTGTTGAACCGTCCAACAGTCCCTGGGCCTCCCCTGTGGTGCTGGTCCCCAAGAAAGATGGTACAACCCAGTTTTGCATTGACTACCGTAAGCTCAATGACAGAACCACAACTGACACCTATCCCATGCCCCGCGTCGATGACCTCTTAGATAGAATTGCCAGGGGTCACTTCCTAACTACCCTTGACCTCTGCACGGGGTATTGGCAGATCCCACTAGACCATGAATCTGTTCCCAAGTCTTCCTTCATCACCCCTTTCGGCCTCTACCAGTTTAAGGTCATGCCGTTTGGGATGAAGAATGCTCCAGCCACCTTTCAGAGGATGGTGGATCGCCTGCTTGATGGCCTACAAGACTATGCCTGTGCCTACTTGGACGACATCGTCATCTTTAGCGACACCTGGGAGGATCATTTGATCCACCTGGGCATCGTTCTAGATCGCCTCAGAACCGCCGGGCTGACCCTGAAACCCGACAAATGCACCATAGGCCGCTCGGAAGTCCAGTACCTGGGCCACCGAGTAGGCTGCGGTCAGCAGCGGCCAGAGCCCACCAAGGTTGAGGCAGTGGCAAACTGGCCCACTCCTCAAACTAAAACCCAGGTCTTATCCTTCCTAGGAACCGCCGGCTATTACCGAAGGTTCGTCCCCAATTATAGCACCCTAGCCAAACCCCTGACCGATCTGACTCGTAAAAGACTGCCCCGACAGGTACTGAGGTCCTCAGAATGTGAAAACGCCTTTCAGAGCCTCAAGTCTGCCTTGATCTCTGCCCCAGTCCTGGCCGCGCCTAACCCCACCAAACGTTTTTGTGTCCACACAGATGCCTCCATGTTTGGATTGGGAGCAGTACTAAGCCAGCTAGACGAAGAAGGGCAAGACCACCCCATAGCCTACATCAGTAGGAAACTGCTGCCCATGGAGGTAGGCTATGCATGGTATGGGCCCTCAAGAAATTGCAACCGTACCTCTATGGAAGACCCTTCACTGTCCTCACCGATCACAACCCCCTGGTTGTGTCGGGAGATAATGGACGTCTACTAAGATGGAGTTTAGCCCTGCAGCCCTTTAACTTTGATGTTCAGTATAGGCCGGGAAAGAGCAATGGGAATGCCAATGGACTTTCCCGGCAAACTGAAATAGAATGCTCCTCGGACATCCCCCAGTAGACCCGTGGGGATCTAGCTGGGTCTGCCGAACTGGAAGGGGGGAGTTGTCATGGATACTGGGCTGCAAGGGTTAAATCCCCACCCCGCCTACAACCTCACCCCTGTTGTTTCTCAGTGGTTTTGGGCTCCCCAGAGCAACCACCATCTCTGGAAGCTGTTTGTTTGCTTTGTTTTGGCTTCCTTTTGTGTTCAGAGAAGAGTTGATTTATGACCAGGAAAACCTTCCTAGGCTGGCCAGGCTCCTGGAACTCCCGGTCGGCCACCTCACAACGGACAACCACCCAACCCCTCTCAGGCTGGCCAGGCTCCTGGAACTCCCGGTCGGCCCCAGGACAGCAGAACACCTGGTAACTTTAACCCAGGTCGCTCCATCAACCATGTGCCCCAGAGCTCCGCTCTTTTTGGGATTATTAGCCCCTGGGGAGTACAAGGGGTGGTGGAATTGCCGGAGGGGAGCTCCTTTGGGAACCGGGGGTTTTGGACACCCCTAACTCCATAACTTCAACGGACTGTAACTCCGGTCCCCAGTAACGAATCATGCCGGTTTTTGGACTGTGAAATCTGGGGACCTGGAGAGCTGGGGAGCTTTAAAATTACATCCTGGAAGTGCCGCCGCTCCACCGGAATCACCCTGAAACCGCCACCCATAAGTATTGGGATTATGTGGGACTGTGGCTCCTATGGAGGTGCCGGGCTGTCTGGAGGGGTGGGAATGTCGGGAAAATAGTGGGATTGTCCAGGGTCTTATCAAGATGAGCTGACTGTATAAAAGGAGTGTGTGTTTTCAATAAAAATCAGTTCCTGTCTAACCTGAATGCTAGTGTGTCTAGTTATTTGGGTTGGTTCCAGCTAAAATCACTTTCCTGGGCTACATAGCAGCCTGTTCCAGGCAGAGAAAGGATCCTCAGGCAGAGCTATCCAGCCTGGGTAGCTGGAGTCTGCCACAGGGTGGGACCCTGAGTACTAGCTGCAGTTGGCAGGAAGGAAGCAGAACCGTTTGGCGGAGCTACCCAGTCGGGGTAGCCGGGGGTATTCGTCACAATCAACACCTCTTTAAACAAGGAATGAATATACTCCATCTTAAAGAGATAAGTAGATTTGTCAGTGTCAATATCTGAGGTAGGATCTTCTGAATCAGATAGATCCTCATCAGAGGAGGATAATTCAGTATATTGTCGGTCATTTGAAATTTCATCAACTTTATGAGAAGTTTTAAAAGACCTTTTACGTTTATTAGAAGGCGGAATAGCAGACAAAGCCTAGTGAATCGCATCAGCAATAAAATCTTTTATATTCACAGGGATATCATGTACATTAGATGTTGAAGGAACAACCGGCATTGTACTAGTACTGATGGATACATTCTCTGCATGTAAAAACTTATCATGACAACTGTTACATACTACAGCTGGCGATATAATCTCCGCTAACTTACAACAGATACACTTATCTTTGGTAGAACTGGTATCAGGCAGCGGGGATCCAACAGTGGTTTCTGAGACAGGATCAGATTGAGACATCTTGCAAATGTAAGAGAAAAAACAACATATAAAGCAAAATGATCAATTTCCTTATATGGCAGTTTCAGGAATGGGAAAAAAATGCAAACAACATAGCCCTCTGAGCATAGAAAAAGGCAAGACGCATATCGGAAGTGAGTTTTAAATAATTAAATTATTTGGTGCCAAGTATGACGCGCAACTCAAAATGAATTGTTTTTTCACGCTAACAAAATCCGAAAATGACGCAACTCGCGTCATGGCAAACGAAACCTTGTGCAAGGAGACCTGGCGTCAACTAAGACGCCGGAAATGACAAATTTGCGGGCAAAATAATTCTCGCGCCAAGAATGACGCAATAAATATCAGCATTTTGTAACCTCGCGAGCCTAATTTTGCCCGCGAAATTAATGAAAAACAGTCCATTTTGAAGAAAAAACTATACCCCAGGTAAGAAAAAATAACTTCCTAAATATGTTTTACCAATTTTGAAACTGAAAGTCTGCAATTGGGAATATACATAAACCTGACTCATGGCAAATATAAGTACAATACATATATTTAGAACTTTACAGTAATACTTAAAGTGCCAAACCATAGCTGAGAGTGTCTTAAGTAATGAAAACATACTTACCGAAAGACACCCATCCACATATAGCAGATAGCCAAACCAGTACTGAAACAGTTATCAGTAGAGGTAAAGGAATATGAAAGTATATCGTCGACTTGAAAAGGGAGGTAGGAGATGAATCTCTATGACCAATAACAGAGAACCTATGAAAAGATTTCCCGTGAGGAAAACCATAAAATTCAATAGGTGATACTCCCTTCACATCCCTCTGACAATCACTGTACTTTGAGAGGAAACAAGCTTCAAAATGCTGAAAAGTGCATATCACAGAAGAAAATCAAGCACAAACTTACTTCACCACCTCCATAGGGAGGCAAAGTTTGTAAAACTGAATTGTGGGTGTGGTGAGGCGTGTATTTATAGGCATTTTGAGGTTTGGGAAACTTTGCCCCTACTGGTAGGATTGTATATCCCATACGTCACTAGCTCATGGACTCTTGCCAATTACATGAAAGAAATTTTTTTTTACCTTAAAATTTATTCACACCCCATTGTAAAGGACTTTAAGCAGCCAATCAGTATGCCTGTCCCTGGACCTGCAAGAGAGCATTCCTCATGCACACTCATTTATTTCCCTATTCCGTTTAAGGAAGTTTACTATGAAATTTCATTAGATCACAGTAAAAGAGCTCATGACCTGAGCACTGATGCTGATTGGCTTCTGTTCCTTTCTTACTTTTTTTTTTACCTGCAGCTGGGCAGTAGCTGAAAGATAACTTTTTACATAACACTTACTATGGAGCTGAGGAAATTGTGAGGTAAAATATCTTCCTTTTTTACATAGAGATGTTCAGGTGATATTTTCCTGTCATCTTTTTGTAGTTATGCTGCATCACTTTCAAGTGATTTAGCATATGAGTATTATGTCTCTTTAACTGGACAGTCTACTCCAGAATTTGTATTGTTTAATCCCTTTATTACCCATTCTCCAGTTTTGCATAATCAACACGGTTATATTAATATACTTTTCACCTCTGTGATTATCTTGTATCTAAGTATCTGCAGACTTCCCCCTTATACATGAATAAGGGCCTAAGACAGGCCTGAATAAATAATAATAAAGAATAAAGCTTTTTCTATCAACTTGGAGGCTGGAATAAATTTTGTTATTTGACTTCCCCCTTATCTCAGACTTCCGTTTTAGCCGATCAGTGCTGACTCATAAATAACTTCAAGGAGTGAGAACAATGTTATCTATTTGGCACACATGAACTCTCACTGTCTAGCTGTGAAAAACAGTAAAAATACACTGTGATTAGAGTCGGCCTTCAAAAGGCTTAGAAATTAACATATGAGTCTACAAAGGTTAAACTTTCAACAAATAATACCAAGAGAACAAAGTAAATTAGATGATAAAAGTAAATTATATGCCCTATCCGAATCATGAAAGTTTATTTTTGACTAGACTATTTTTTTAAGTATAGGCTATTGAAAAGCTATGTAAACACAGCCAGCAGAAGACAAAGACATTACACTCCCAGTGGGAAGAGGGAGAGATCAAGTTATAAAATGTTCATTTTCAAATGTTATTTCTAAGTATTGTATAGAGGCAGAGATAAGAAAGGGAAGCATTTGAATGATACGATACGAACGTCTCATCTCTGTGCAAGCTTAGCCAATTTGATGGGTTGTGATTTCAAAGAGAAAATTCAGCTATTTAATAAAATAAACACAAAGGAGCAATTTCTCACATTTACCGCACTAGGGTTGGTGTCACCCGGTGCGGTAAGTTATGGTGTCACCCCCCCTCCCCCCAGAAAGCAGACACACACAAACACAAAAACACAGGCACACACACATACAAACACACAGACACACACACACTCAGACACACTTAAACACACACTCAGATGCACTCGGAAACACACTCAGACACATACAAAAACACTCTGACACACACACACACAAACACTCAGGCACACACACAAACATTTAGACACACACACAAAAACACTCAGACACACACAAAAACACTCAGACACACACAAAACACTCAGGCACACACACAAAAACACTCAGGCACACACACACAAAAACATTCAAGCACACACACACAAAAACATTCAGACACACACACACACACAAAAACACTCGGACACACATACAAAAACTCAGACACACACACACACATACAAAATATGTAAACTGCACTGCATTAATTATAAAGCTCATGCCTAGAGCTGCTCCCTGGCTCAGTAGAGCATCAAAAAAGGATAAACAGTGCACTCTAAAAATAAATCACTAAAGAAAAGGTTTAGGCACGCAAACTATGATAATTCTGCTCCCTGTCAATGCACAACCTCGTACCTACCGCTTCTTATGGCCAATCACCTCTTCACTCTGCCCACCCCCAGAGTCCCACCCGCCCTCCCCTCCTACCTCTTCAGTGTGCACTTAGTGTACCACAACCGTACCGGTCTGGTGGGCATCATACGTGGCTCCTTCATTTTAGAGACAGTGTCAGACAGTCATGCAGTCAGGTGCCAGGCATCCCCCTCACGATTTCCCGGTTCCCGTTTAGAGAGACAGCACAGCAGTGAGTGATTCCACTGCTCCACATGTCACTGAGCAGTGAGCACAGATAGGCAGGAAGGTTTAGGCTAGCAGCGCAACTTTGCAAGCCCCAGGACACGCCCACAACATTCATAGTGAAATTGGGCAGGGGAGGAGCAAAGTACAAACAAGCAAAAGCAGCCTGGAAAACTTTTTGTGGAAATTGCAGCGCTGGCTCAAGGGGCAAAAAAATTAAGTGTCTAGAACTTCATCAGTTCCACTAATGTTCACAAATGCTGGCCCCTCTAATAAAAAAATCTTTGCATCTCTACATTGTATTTCTTTGAATTTTAATAAAATTTAAAAAAAAGTTCTGGTGGTGTCACCCCCTGGCGAGTGTCACCCGGGTGCGGCCCGCACCCCCCCCCCTAGTGACGCCACTGACAAAACATCTGCAGTGCAATTTATACATAAAACATCTGCAGTGTAGTTTATACACTGCTCCCCCTCAGCAATCAACCCAACCCATGTCCATCAAATGCAAAAAAAATCTCCAAAAGAGCGGAGCTCTGGGGTAAAGGGCCTTTGGAGCGACCTAGGTTAAAGTTCAGTGGGGATCTCTTGCAAGCCCAGCCGGTGAGTAGTTCTATAAGCCCCGCAAGTCAGGAAGGGGCCAAGCGGGCAGAAATCAGCTTTTTCCATGACAAAATGTATTCCTAATACAAATAGCAGGGGAGCTGGGGGAAACACAACAATCAAAATAGGACAAGGGGTGGCCTTGGCAGTCTGGTATCTGTGACAATGCCCCCCCCCATAGTCCGGAAGACCCAGCTAGATCCCAACAGGTCGGCTGGGGGCTGTCCTGTGATGGTACTCCAATTTTAGGTTGCCGGGAGAGGTCATCCCATCCCCCAAAGCATCTCCCACTAGAAAGCACCAAAACACATAAAACATAAAGCTCTTTATGCCCCCTCCCCTGGGTTTGTGGCATCACTATTGCTCCCTGCAGGCATTTATCCCCTGCACCCAGGGGCACAGGGATATCCACATAATGCCTGGAGGGTGTCACCCGGGTGCGGCCCGCACCCCCCCCCCCCTAGTGACGCCACTGACAAAACATCTGCAGTGCAATTTATACATAAAACATCTGCAGTGTAGTTTATACACTGCTCCCCCTCAGCAATCACCCCAACCCATGTCCATGAAATGCAAAAAAAATCTCCAAAAGAGCGGAGCTCTGGGGTAAAGGGCCTTTGGAGCAACCTAGGTTAAAGTTCAGCGAGGATCTCTTGCAAGCCCAGCCGGTGAGTAGTTCTATAAGCCCGGCAAGTCAGGAAGGGGCCAAGCGGGCAGAAATCAGCTTTTTCCATGACAAAATGTATCCCTAATACAAATAGCAGGGGAGCTGGGGGAAACACAACTATCAAAATAGGACAAGGGGTGGCTTTGGCAGTCTGGTATCTGTGACAGTGCCTCCCCCCCCCCATAGTCCGGAAGACCCAGCTAGATCCCAACAGGTCGGCTGGGGGCTGTCCTGTGATGGTACTCCAATTTTAGGTTGCCGGGAGAGGTCATCCCATCCCCCAAAGCATCTCCCACTAGAAAGCACCAAAACACATAAAACATAAAGCTCTTTATGCCCCCTCCCCTGGGTTTGTGGCATCACTTTTGCTCCCTGCAGGCATTTATCCCCTGCACCCAGGGGCACAGGGATATCCACATAATGCCAAGTCCCATCACTCAGTTCCCAAAAACAGGTTGCCAAATCAGGCCCCACCCACAAGTAGCACTCACAGAGTGGACTCCTGACTCTCCCATGAAAAGCATCTGCCGCTGGAGAGAGTGGCCAATTGCCCCTCCTCTCTGCAATCTGGCTCACTGCTGGGGAGAAGGCAGGGTAGCTGGGGCTGCTGTAACACAAGGTTGGAGACCTGGGCCGACTGCCCAGCATTCCCTGGGTTTACAGGTGGAGGCTGTAGTCTCAATCACCCCCACTGGAAAATCCTCCTGGATGGGGAAAAGGCAGTGATCAGCATCCACCTGCCCGGTTACTAGCTATACGGCTGGTTGGACAACAGCTACTATTTCAGGGCTGTCCAAGGAGAGGAGGTATCCAACCAGCAGAGTGGTTTCAGGGAAGAGAGGAGAGGGAGAGAAGGTAGCTGACCTCCCTCCTTCCCCAGCAGCAGAACCCATTTCAGGGAGAGGAGATAGCCGATCGATCTCTCTCCCCATTGGCAGAACCAGTTCCAGGGAGAGGAGGTAGCCAACCTCCCTCCCCAGCGGCAGAGCCCGTTCCAGGGTGAGTAGGTAGCTGACCTCTCTCCCCAGTGGTAGATTGGTTTCCAAGGAGAGGAGGTATCCAACCTCTCTACCCAGCGGCAGAGTAGTTTCACAGAAGAGAGGAGGTAGTCGACCTCTCTCCCCAGCGGCAGCAGCATTTCAAGGGAGTGGAGATAGCCGATCTCTCTCCCCAGTGGCAGCGCCATTTTAAGGGAGAGAAGATAGCTGATCCCTCTCCCCAGCAGCTTGGCATGCAGGAAGAGGAGGTCAGCATCATCACCCCCCAGCGGCAGTGGCCAACAACCAAAATGGAAGAAAGTTTGGGGCTGGGCCATTTGACTAACTCAGGTCCATACCAGTGGGGAAACTGTAACAGAACCCTCCGTTAATTTTGCATTTGGAGAGGACCGCAGGCCAGCCTCCTCCCCACCAACTATGAACTCTGGAACTTGAGAGGATTCTGTGTTTTGGGAGGTGGGTGCCCAGGGGGCATGTGGAGGGCTTTTGCCATGGATTCAGATTTGCCCCGTTTCCCCAAGTTCCCAGAGACTCTGGGAGATGGAGGACCCTGGTGCAGGGTTGGGGTTCCTGTGGCTGTGGAGGTGACCAGTTGTGTCCCTAAAAACACCACAGCAGAAGGGTCAGAGCTGAGCCCTGAGAGGGAGATTGATTGTTGCCCTCCACCAACCAAACTGGGTTATACTGGAGAGGCAGTGGAAACTGTAAAGCCGGAGTATGTTCATGTGGTCCTGGAGGAGGTTGTGGTCATCCCCTATATCAACCCAGCAGAAGAGCTGGCAGCTACCTTCTCTCCCTGAAAATGGCGCTGCCACTGGGGAGAGAGAAATGCCTATGCCGCTGGGGAGAGAGGTCAACTACCTCCTCTCTTCTGTGAACCCACTCTGCTGGTTGGATACCTCCTCTCCTTGGAAACCAATCTACCACTGGGGAGAGAGGTCGGCTACCTCCTCACCCTGGAACGGGCTCTACCGCTGGGGAGGGAAGTCGGCTACCTCCTCTCCCTGGAACTGGTTCTGCCAATGGTGAGAGAGATCGATTGGCTATCTCCTCTCCCTGAAATGGGTTCTGCTGCTGGGGATGGAGGTCAGTTACCTTTTCTCCCTGGAACTGGTTCTACTGATGGGAAGACTGGCTATCTCCTCTGTGCAGAACCAGGACTGTCCAGCTGGGCCAGTGCCTCTTGCATTCTCCATTGGAACTCGGCTTCCATGGTTGCAGGCTACTGTGACACTTCTCCTCTGTCAGCAGAACCATGGTCCCCATGGTGGCTTCAACTGTCCATGTGGAGGAAGCAGATCCCACCACTGCCAACAGTTTTGACGGACTCCAGCTACCCCGAATGGGTAGCTCCGCCAAAAGGGTCCTTCCTCTACTTGGAACTTGCAGCTATAGTGTGGAGAAAGTGATTTTAGCAAGAGCCCACTCTAATAAACAGACAAGACCAGTATTAAGGTGAAACACAAACAGGCTTTATTGAGACAAACACAAAGCTTATATACACAACAGCCATCTGATAAGAGCTTAATCTGATCACCGTACAGGCTGGCGCCTCCATAGGAGCCATAGGAATGTACAGATCCCACAATAGCTAGGTCGTAGTTTTGGGGTGATCCCAAGGGAGCTGCGGCTATTCCTCCTGCAAATGGCTAGCAGTGTGTGTAATGCCTATTAAAATATGGTTTCAGTGTTTCCAAGATAACCGTCACAGTGTTGTTGTACAGAAAAAACTGCCACCATATTTGTACAGGCTGTGTGAGTGCATATTCTCTAGTGTGGACTGCCCAAAGGGGAAGGATGATTCACAGACACAGAATGATACACATAAGTTGCTAATGAAATAGAGGGCCCCTTATCATGCCCCTGCTTACATCCTCATAATATATTTTATTATGCTTAGTGAAAAAAATACAATACAGACATTTCTGCTTTTGCCTGCTTTTCCTGTAATTAATGTGACAATGGTAGTTTTTCATCTTCCTCCAGAGAAGCTAAATTGCATTCAAGGTAATTCAGACCTCTGACCCTCCTACATGATTCACGGTGATTGCTCAATAAATACAAAACTCTGGAGGCTTTTCAAGTGATGTTTCCCTGGACTGCAAAATAATGCAAATGCTCTTAGCAAAAAGTTTTAACTGCTTATGAACTTTTTTTTTGGATGCAGATTTGTTGCAATGTAGTCATTGTTTTCTGTACACATAAAAATTAACTGGAATGTCTCTTTAATATGCATCTTATATCCACTGAACTAATATCAACTCACTTAAAGGGACAGTAAAGTTATAATTAGACATTCGTGATTCAGACAGAGCATTTAATTTTACATGACTTTCTATTATTTAATTTGCTTCCTTCTCTTGTTATCCTCGTTGAAGGGTTTATCTACTTAAGTTCAGGAGCTGCAAAGCACCTAGGTGCTAGCAGCTGATTGGTGGCTGCATATATATACAGATTGTCATTGGCTTACCCCATATGTTCTGTTAGCAGAAATGATACTAAGAAAATGAAGCAAATTTGATAATAGAAGTAAACTGGAAATTTGTTTAAAATTGTATTCTCTATCTAAATTAGGAAAGAAAAATGTTGGGTTTAATGTCCCTTTAATGTAGTTAATGTTGTTTTTTTTATATTCTCAAAATATCTAGTTTTTACTTACATGAGAAAATATAACTAAATAAATGTTTGTATTTTTAAGACATGGAAGTCAAAATTACACTTTCATCATTCAGAAGGAGTACACTTTAAATGTACAGTAAAGTCAACATTAAATTTTCCTGATTCAGGCAGTTTTAAACAACTTTGCAATTTACTCCTATTACCTTATATCTAGTTTGTTTTGTTCTCTTGGTTTCCTTTGCTGAAAAGCATATCTAGATTGTCTCATGAGCAGCAACACACAATGGGGGCTAGCCCTCTTTTCATTGGCTCATTTGATGTGTTCAGATAGGTTCCAGTAGTGTGCTGCTGCTCCTGAGCCTACCTAGGTTTACTCTTCAACAAAGGATACCAAGACAATGAAGCAATTGTGATAATAGAAGTAAATTTGAAAGTTATTTAAAAATTAATTTGTTTAAAATTTAAATGTAAAGTAATCGCTAATGCTACAAGCCAGCAGAAACACAAAATATTTAATTTTTTTAGGATTAACCAAGAACAAAATTGAAATTTACGTACTTATTGGCTGACACAGAATCAACTGACAAATATTAAGCCTTTGAGAGTTTTAAACAGATCAATAAAGATTATTATTATTATTTTTTTTTGGTACATACATTTGTACGTTTATTTACTCAATAAATAGACCTTTTATTTTTCTAATTTCTTTTAAATGCAAAAAGTAGAGACTAATGATTTTATTTTAAAATTTCTCAGAAAATGAATCCATATGTCCTGCAAATAAGAATCATTCATAAAAATGTAAAACTCTTATCTTCCTTAGACAAACTTGTGTTGCTTTACTGTTTCTGAGAACACCAAGGATACTCCCGTGATAACTCTCTTCCCTTTTGCTTTGGCTAAACGGAGAGATACAAATAATGGAAAAATTGGTAAAATTCAAGAAGGAGCAAAGAGAGGGTATATTATCAGAAATTGAAAGTTTGGATAAAGAACTCGAGAGATTCAAGGATGATGCGAAAATTATACCTTTTCAGAAACAACTAGACGAAACTCTGGATAAACTAAATACTGAATTGTCTGACAATAAATATAGAAAGTACGAGAGGGATGCAAAGGACTACGATCTGGGCATAGTTTACAGCTGGAATACTGAGAGGAGGGCTAAGAAGACGTCATTTAATAATAAAAATGCTAGCAATAATAAAAATTAAAAAAAGTGACATTCTCTAGCTTTGAAAGTACAGCTGGTTTAAGTGACACTAGCTCAACAACAACATCTACTTCAACTATGCCCAGTAGTATCATGCCTACAACTGCTACACCTATCAGAGCATCCCCGGATTCAGATGCAGCATTAGGAGCAAGATCAAAAAACGGGGTTATATACATAGATCAGCTGAAAGGAAAAAACAAAGGGAATCAGGAGGAGGCTCCACCTATAGGGGGTGTGACACCAAGATACCCAAGTTGCACTGCACAGTGGAAGAAAAAGAACAACAAGGGAGAATGTTCAGTATTTTCAAGTAAAACCAGTGACTACATTTATGTAGAACACCCTAGGGTACCTGTGTTTAAGTATTTACCTAAAGTACACAAGTCCCTTGTTGACCCACCGGGGAGACCAATAATTTCTACTATTGGCTCCCTGGGGGAGAAACTGGGACAATGGGTTGATGCTCAATTACAACCAATAGTACAGTCCTTGCCAGGTTTCCTAAGAGACACCAAGCATCTGTTGAGACTTATTCATGACTTCCAATGGAGAGAGGGATATATGTTTGTTACCATAGATGCAGTGTCACTTTATTCCTGCATCCCCCACTCCCTTGGAATTGATGCAACCAGGATAATTTTGAATAGGTATTCTAGATACAACACTGAATTAATTGATTTCATTTTACAAGCAATTGATTTTCTTCTAAATCGGAATTTCTTTATTTTCAATGGAGATTTCTTTATACATCTCAGAAGAACGGCGATGGGGGCGAAATTCGCCCCCTCATATGCAAACTTTTTTCTTGCACATTTTGAACTTATGAGAATCTTCATTGATAATAACATCTTTAAAAATAATATCAAACTATATACTAGATATATTGACGATATTTTATTAATCTGGGGAAATACTGTTGAAGAATTAAGTGACTTTGTGAAGTATTTGAATCTTAATGATGATAACTTGAAATTCACATACAATGCTTCAGATACTAATATACCATACCTTGATGTATTAATTAAATATTCTGGACAACGTATAGTCACTGAGGTCTATAGAAAAGAAATTACTGGTAATACCATACTTAGAGCAGACTCCCTACATCCCAAACATCTAAAAAAAAAAGGGATTCCCAAAGGTCAATACATTCGGCTAAGACGTAACTGCACCAGTCTGCAAGATTATTGGAAACATGCAAATGACTTAACCTCCAGACTTGTAGATAGGGGTTATGAGCCAGATGAATTAAAAAAGATATCCCAATTAGTATCTAGTTTTGAAAGGGAAAGTTTATTGAGGGACAAAAATCCCAGGGTTTACACTTACAATAATCGTCAGCAAAGAGGGGTTAATTTTATTACTAAATATAGCAGACAGTTTGATGAAATCTGCAATATCATTAAAATTAGAATGCCCCTCTTAGAAAGAGATGTTGATTTAAAATAGATATCTAATAACTGTAACTTTATATCACGGAGATCTGATACTATAGGAGACAGAGTTAGGAAATTTTTTAGCTCCAATGTGTCTTCTAGCAACATGAAAAAATCTAGTTGGCTCTCTAGGGACCCAGGTTTCTACAAATGTGGGGGTAGACCCTGCAAATGTTGTAACTATGCTTTAGTGGGTAAAATTTACAGAATTAAGGAACGTTTAAATTGTAATTCTATTTTCACTATTTACCTTATAACTTGTACTTTCTGCAAATTTCAGTACACAGGTCTTACTTCTAGAAATCTTAAAGACAGGGTTAGGGAGCATCTATTATCTATAGAGCCAGATATTCCTAAAACTCCTGTTGCGAAACATGTTTTTGCACACCCTAACCGATTGGATTACTTCCAATTTCAAGGTATAGAACAAGTAACCTTAGGAGCAAGAGGTGGGGACAGATATCAAGCCCTCAGTAGAAAAGAAATCTTTTGGATACACACATTGAAAACAGGTTTCCACTAGAAATGAACAAGATAAGCGATGTTAAGCTGTTTATAGATAGATAAGAGGTGTTTACAGTGTGTTATTTAACTACAGGGATTAATTTACCTGATACTGGTTGCTTTTGCGTTTTATTATTATGCTCTTGACGACCTGGTGTTATCTGCTCAGCTAGCTCCCACCTTATACCTTCACTAAATTTTCCTTATTTTTTAATTATGAGACCGCTTTGAATTTGCCTCTTTTTCTTGATAAGGGATATTATCATGATATTCTCTATGCAGTAGTTTAAAGTGATACATTACATGCATTTATCTTACTTATACTGTTTTGCGTTTAATTGTACTCTGCGTATTGCAATATCTGTTTTGTTTATGCTTATATTCTCTTCTCAAGGTATTCATCAAGTGTGTTTATTAACTTAAGCTCCGTCAGTTCTAGCTATGTAAACTATATTTATCATTTTTTAAGTGTGTCTTTATGTAGTAATGTTTTTAAAAAGAGTTACATTGTGGCATTTAACATTTTGCTGTCTTACTGATGATTGGTCCTTCTGATCACTCACCTCTGATTAAAGCAGCTGCTGGAGACTCTGTCTTTAGCTCTGATGAACTGCCAGTAAGGCAAGAAATGCGTCAGCTGTGGACTCTGTGATCTGTGCTATTAATGTTTTTAACGCAAGTACAATAAATTGACTTTTAAACATATCCATCTCTCCCTGCCTATATTACTACTCCGTGGGACTGTGCTATTGTTCTATTCAAATAAGCTACTACACCGATTTACCAAATCAGTGTGTACATTAAAGCAGGATTAGGTAAAGAGCAGAGTATCTAAATATGCTATATGTATTACAGCCTGTGTGAGAAAGTATAAAAACAATTTCAGAGGTACATTACTGTAAGAGCAGGCAATTAAATAATCACTGTAGATTGCATATTTTTAACTGTGCTTAATTAAATGGACTCAAAGAGGCCTAGTTATCAACGTGTCTACTTACCTGCCTTCGCTGGCCCAATACGCCCGCCTAAGCTCGCCTACCATCGCCGCCGCGGACCTGAAAAATCTCGCCAAAGTTATCAAAAAAGTTGTCAAAAAGCCGTGAACCAAGTACGGGGCGATGAGCAGTGGACTGTGATAGTTATCACTCATCCGACCTCGCAGCTCTTCGGCTTTTTGACAGCTTTATTGATATCCCTGTCACTAAGCACCCACACTAAACTATACTGTTCTACCCCCTATACCGGCACCTCCGGAGCCCCCCGCAACTAAATAAAGTTATTAACCCCTAAACCGCCGCTCCTTGACCCCGCCGCAACTCTTATAAATGTATTAACCCCTAAACCGCCGCTCCTAGACCCCGCCGCAACTATAATAAATGTATTAACCCCTAAACCGCCGCTCCCGGAGCCGACCACCACCTACATTATACCTAGTAACCCCTATCCTGCCCCCCCTATACCGCCGCCACCTATAATAAATGTATTAATCCCTATCCTGCCGATCCCGGACCCTGCCACAACTAAATAAATTGTTTAACCCCTAAACCGCCGCTCCTGGACCCCGCCGCCACCTATATTAAGCATTTTAACCCCTAATCTGCCCCCTCCCCTACACCGCCGCCACTAAAATAAAATTATTAACCCCTAAACCTAAGTCTAACCCTAACCCTAACACCCCCCTAACTTAAATATTAATTAAATACATATAAATATTATAACTTATTAACTAAATTAATCCTATTTAAAACTAAATACTTACCTTTAAAATAAACCCTAATATAGCTACAAAATAAATAATAATTATATTGTAGCTATCTTAGGATTTATTTTTATTTTACAGGCAAATTTCAATTTATTTTAACTAGGTACAATAGCTATTAAATAGTTATTAACTATTTAATAGCTACCTAGATAAAATAACGTCAAATTTACCTGTAAAATAAAAACTAACCTAAGTTTCAATTACACCTAACACTACACTATCATTAAATAAATTATTTATATTTAAAACTAAATACTTACCTATAAAATAAACCCTAATATAGCTACAATATAATTAATAATTACATTGTAGCTATTTTAGGATTTATATTTATTTTACAGGTAACTTTGTATTTATTTTAGCTAGTTAGAATAGTTATTAAATAGTTATTAACTATTTAATAACTACCTAGCTAAAAGAAATACAAAATTACCTGTAAAATAAATCCTAACCTAAGTTACAATTAAACCTAACACTACACTATCATTAAATTAATTAAATAAATTACCGACAAATAACTACAATTAAATACAATTAAATAAACTAACTAAAGTTCCCACAAAAAAAAAACTAAGTTACAAAAAATAAAAAAATAAGTTACAAACATTTAAAAAATATTACAACAATTTTAAACTACTTACACATAATCTAAGCCCCCTAATAAAATAACAAAGCCCCCCAAAATAAAAAAATGCCCTACCCTATTCTACATTAAAAAGTTAACAGCTCTATTACCTTACCAGCCCTTAAAAGGACCTTTTGCGGGACATGCCCCAAAGAAATCAGCTCTTTTGCCTGTAAAATAAAAATACAACCCCCGCAACATTAAAACCCACCACCCACACACCCCTACTCTAACCCAAACCCCCCTTAAATAAACCTAACACTACCCCCTGAAGATCATCCTACCTTTAGCCATCTTCAGCCAGCCGACCACAGATGGAACAGAAGAGGACATCCGCAGCGGCCGAAGTCATCATCCAATGGGCGCTGAAGAAGTCTTCCATTCGATTGAAGTCATCATCCAAGGGGCACTGAAGAAGTCTTCCATCAGACTGAAGTCATCATCCAGGCGGCGTCTTCAATCTTCATCCATCCGGAGCGGAGCCATCTTCAGACGAGCCGACGTGGAGCCATCTTCTTCCACCAACGACTAGACGACGAATGAAGGTTCCTTTAAGTGACGTCATCCAAGAAGGCGTCCCTCGAATTCCGATTGGCTGATAGGATCCTGATAGGATCAGCCAATCGGAATTAAGGTAGGAAAAATCAGATTGAAGTTCAATCCGATTGGCTGATCCAATCAGCCAATCAGATTGAGCTTGCATTCTATTGGCTGTTCCGATCAGCCAATATTTACAGGCAAAAGAGCTTATTTCTTTGGAGCATGACCCGCAAAAGGCCCTTTTAAGGGCTGGTAAGGTAATAGAGCTGTTAACTTTTTAATGTACAATAGGGTAGGGCATTTTCTTATTTTGGGGGGCTTTGTTATTTTATTAGGGGGCTTAGATTAGGTGTAAGTAGTTTAAAATTGTTGTAATATTTTTTAAATGTTTGTAACTTATTTTTTTGTAACTTAGTTTTTTTTATTTTTGGTACTCTAGTTAGTTTATTTAATTGTATTTAATTGTAGTTATTTGTAGGTAATTTATTTAATTAATTTAATGATAGTGTAGTGTTAGGTTTAATTGTAACTTAGGTTAGGATTTATTTTACAGGTAATTTTGTATTTCTTTTAGCTAGGTAGTTATTAAATAGTTAATAACTATTTAATAACTATTCTAACTAGCTAAAATAAATACAAAGTTACTTGTAAAATAAATATAAATCCTAAAATAGCTACAATGTAATTGGATCGGCAGGATAGGGGTTAACGAATTTATTATAGGTGGCGGCAGTATAGGGGGGGGCAGGATAGGGGTTACTAGGTATAATGTAGGTGGCGGTGGGCTCCGGGAGCGGCGGTTTAGGGGTTAATACATTTATTATAGTTGCTGCGGGGTCTAGGAGCAGCGGTTTAGGGGTTAATACATTTATAAGAGTTGCGGCGGGGTCTAGGAGCGGCGGTTTAGGGGTTAATAACTTTATTTAGGTGCGGGGGGCTCCGGGGGCGCTGGTATAGGGGGTAGAACAGTATAGTTTAGTGTGGGTGCTTAGTGACAGGGGTATCAATAAAGCTGTCAAAAAGCCGAAGGGCAGTGAGATTGGATGAGTGATAACTATCACAGTCCGCTGCTCATTGCCCGTACTTGGTGCGCGGCTTTTTGACAGCTTTTTTGATAACTTTGGCGAGATTTTTCAGGTCCGTGGTATTGGGCCGGCGAAGGCAGGTAAGTAGACATGTTGATAACTAGGCCTCAAACTGTCAAATCGAGATTCTCTAATGTGTTTGTGCATTTTTTATTGCACTCCTGCTTGTATATAACAATGCGTATAACCAAGGGTAAGATAAGTTTAAAGGGACAGTCTAGGCCAAAATAAACTTTCATGATTCAGATAGAGCATGTCATTTTAAACAATAATCCATTTTACTTTTATCACCAATTTTGATTTGTTCTCTTGGTATTCTTAGTTGAAAGCTTAAACTAGGAGGTTCATATGCTAATTTCTTAGACCTTGAAGGCCACCTCTTTTCAGAATGCATTTTAACAGTTTTTCACCACTAGAGGGTGTTAGTTCATGTATTTTATATAGATAACACTGTGTTCATGCACGTGAAGTTATCTGGGAGCAGGCACTGATTGGCTAAACTGCAAGTCTGTCAAAAGAACTGAAATAAAGGGGCAGTTTGCAGAGGCTTAGATACAAGATAATCACAGAGGTTAAAAGTATATTAATATAACTGTGTTGGTTATGCAAAACTGGGGAATGGGTAATAAAGGGATTATCTATCTTTTAAAACAATAACAATTCTGGTGTAGACTGTCCCTTTAAGTTAGCTCTGAAGCATCAGTTTACTGACATTCCTGGAGCTGGACATATCCACTGAGTCAATCAGGGGTATCATATTTGTGTAGCTGCCAGTTGCAGCTCCAGATCTGATTTATTTATGTATTTAACCATTTGTATTTTATTATTGCACCTTTATGTCCCTTAAAAGGGACAGTCAACACAAAAATTGTTATTGTTCAAAAATATAGATAATGTGTTTACTACCCATTCCCCAGCTTTGTACAACCAACATGGTTATATTAATATACTTTATACCCTTTAAACCTCTAAATTTCTGTCTGTTTCTAAGGCACTAAATACATGCTTATTTTATTAGCTTTTCACAACAGGGGAGTCCTAGTTCATGTGAACCATGTAGATAACATTGTGCTCATGCCCGTGGGTTGTGTACAAAACAGCACTAATTGGCTTAATTGCAAGTCTATAGATAATAAATAAAAAGTCATGTGATCAGGGGGCAGTCAGAAGATGCATAGATACAAGGTAATCACAGAGGTAAAAAGTGTATTAATATAACTGTGTTTTCTGTGCAAAACTGGGGAATGGGTAATAAAGGGATTAATATCTATCTTTTTAAACAATTAATAAATTTGAGTTGACTGTCCCTTTAAACATTTTCTGGGAGAACTATTACTACTTATTGTATGTTGATAACTTTATGTAGGTTTATACACATGTAAGTGCAATAAATTATACAAGTATTAATGTGGTGAACATAAAAATATTATTTAATTAAACAATAAACTAATTAATTAATTAATATACCATAAAAGCTGTGCCCTTATTTCTTAATAGTGCCAATCAGTGCCCAGCCATTGGCAACCAAAGAAGACTACAATGTTTTGCACCTTATCGTAAAACCAAAGAAGGTTAAAAACAAAACAAAGTAGCAGACAGGTGACCACCCCAGATTCTGATTAAGACATCATAACCTTGACTAATTTGCAAACATTAAAGGACAGCTATCACCCTGCCAATAATAAAGAAGTCTTTCCAAACCCTGGGGATATGACCTACCACAAATAGAGAAAGCAGACTGCTGCCTTGTTAAGACCTGACCCTTTCAGTTTATAATAGACGTGGAAAACAAAACAGAACCTATTGATATTCATTTTCCTGCGTTAGCTTTTGTGCTTCTTTTGTTTAGGACTGAATGTGTCTGTTTATGTATTGACTCAAACCACTTTATTTCCACCTCGTAAATACTTAATCGCCCTGTTTTCATTTCTTTAGAAACATTTTACGTTTTCTTGCCTTGGAACAGATGGTCGGCTTGCAAATAAGGATTTTTTTTGCGCACAGAGGAGTAGATAGCAAGAAAATGCAGCACTCTGGGACAAACAAACAATTATTTGATAGATATTGAGTTTTGTAAAAATGTACTTTTTATGTTACTACAGACTGCATGTGTTCCCCAAACTTTCTATAAAGGGACAGTCATCAACACCCGAATTGTTGTTGTTTTAAAAAATAGATAATCCCTTTATTACCCATTCCCCAGTTTTGCATAACCGACACTGTTATATTAATATACTTTTTACCTCTGTGATTAACTTGTATCTAAGCCTCTGTAAACTGCCCCCTGATCACATGACATTTTATTTATTATCTATTGACTTGCATTTTAGCCAATTAGTGCAGTGTCTGCCACAATCCACTAGCTCTCCGTGTTGTGAAAAGCAAATAAAAAAGCATGTGATAAGAGGCGGCCTTCAAGGGCTTATAAACTATCATATGAGCCTACCTAGGTTTATCTTTCAACTAAGAATACTAAGAGAACAAAGCAAAATTGGTGATAACAGTAAATTGGAAAGTTGTTTAAAATGACATGCCCTATTGAAGTTTTTTTTGGACTTGACTGTCCCTTTAAAAAAGATATTTTTGTTGTATTATTTCCTTTATCTTAATAAATATATGAATGAATGGATGAATTAGTAAATGAATAAATAAATACAGAAATAAAATATAATTGATCCTGCTAGTTTAATCAGAGCTGAGCTCACACTTTTCGACTCACACACATATATCAGAGCTTATACATTTTTGAGAGAAGGTGCTTAAATTGGCAGAATATTCTATAACATTTTGTTGGGCAGTATGACTGTGCATTAGCTGCATGTGGCATTGCTGATACCAGAGGTAGGTAACATTCTCTAGGGCAGTATGACTACGCATTAGCTGCAGGTGGCATTGCTGACACCAGGGGTAGGTAAAATTCTCTCTGGCAGTATGACTACGCATTAGCTGCAGGTGGCATGGATGCACTAGGGGCAGGTAACGTTCTCTCTGGCAGTATGATTAGCAGTAGCTGCAGGTGGCATGGCTGACACCAGGGGTAGGTAACATTCTCTCTGGCAGTATGATTAGCAGTAGCTGCAGGTGGCATGGCTGACACCAGGGGTAGGTAACATTCTCTTGGGCAGTATGATTAGCAATAGCTGCATGTGGCATTGCTGACACCAGGGGTAGGTAACATTCTCTTGGGCAGTATGATTAGCAATAGCTGCATGTGGCATTGCTGACACCAGGGGTAGGTAACATTCTCTTGGGCAGTATGACTATGCATTAGCTGCAGGTGGCATTGCTGACACCAGGGGTAGGTAACATTCTCTGTGGCAGTATGACTACGCATTAGCTGCAGGTGGCATGGATGGCACCAGGGGCAGGTAACATTCTCTCTGGCAGTATGATTAGCAATAGCTGCAGGTGGCATTGCTGACACCAGGGGTAGGTAAAATTCTCTCTGGCAGTATGACTACGCATTAGCTGCAGGTGGCATGGCTGACACCAGGGGTAGGTAACATTCTCTCTGGCAGTATGATTAGCAATAGCTGCAGGTGGCATAGCTGACACCAGGGGTAGGTAACATTCTCTCTGACAGTATGATTAGCAATAGCTGCAGGTGGCATGGCTGACACCAGGGGTAGGTAACATTCTCTCTGTCAGTATGATTAGCAATAGCTGCAGGTGGCATGGCAGACACCAAGGGTAAGTAACATTCTCTCTGGCAGTATGACTGACATTAGCTGCAGGTGGCATGGTTGGTTCTAGGGACAGGTAACATTCTCTCGGGCAGTATGACTATGCATTAGCTGCAGGTGGCATGGTTGGCACTAGGGGCAGGTAACATTTTCTCAGGCAGTATGACTGATAATAGCTGCAGGTGGCATTGCTGACACCCGGTACAGGTAACATTCTCTCAGGCAGTATGACTGGCATTAGCTGCAGGTGGCATGGTTGGCTCTAGGGGTAGGTAACATGCTCTTGGGCAGTATGACTACGCATTAGCTGCAGGTGGCATGGCTGACACCAAGGGTAGGTAACATTCTCTCTGGCAGTATGACTGGCATTAGCTGCGGGTGGCATGGTTGGTTCTAGGGACAGGTAACATTCTCTCGGACAGTATGACTATGCATTAGCTGCAGGTGGCATGGTTGACACTAGGGGCAGGTAACGTTTTTTCAGGCAGTATGACTGGCAATAGCTGCAGGTGGCATTGCTGACACCAGGGGCAGGTAACATTCTCTCAGGCAGTATGATTGGCATTAGCTGCAGGTGGCATGGTTGGCTCTAGGGGTAGGTAACATGCTCTTGGGCAGTATGACTGGCATTAGCTGCAGGTGGCATGGTTGGCTCTAGGGGTAGATAACATTCTCTCAGGCAGTATGACTACGCATTAGCTGCAGGTGGCATGGATGGCACCAGGGGCAGGTAACATTCTCTCTGGCAGTATGATTAGCAATAGCTGCAGGTGGCATGGTTGACACCATGGGTAGGTATCATTCTCTCAGGCAGTATGACTACGCATTAGCTGCAGGTGGCATGGTTGGCACTAGGGGCAGGTAACATTCTCTCAGGCACTATGACTGGCAATAGCTGCAGGTAGCATGGTTGGCACTAGGGGTATGTAACATTCTCTCGGGCAGTATGACTATACATCAGCTGCAGGTGGCATGGTTGGCTCGAGGGGTAGGTAACATTCTCTCTGGCAGTACGAGTGCCAATAGCTGCAGATGGCATGGTTGGCACTAGGGGCAGGGAGAACTGGATACCTTGGGCTTTAAAACAACATTCTGGTGCACACCATCTAGGACAAGCATTTCAACGTTCACAACCTGTTTCACATGGAAAGCAAACTGAATTAAACAATTTTATTACTAACCAGGCACGAAGGACACTTACCTGCATTGCTTGTATTTAAGGTATTAGGAAATTTTATAGGACCAGAAAGCTCTCTGGGCTTGGGTGATTCTCTATGACATCTCTCCAGTAGATTGTAATTTCCCACGGGAACAGGGCCCTCAATTCCCCCTGTATCTGTCTGTAAAATGTTGTCTTTTATTGTATTGTTTCTCAGTCCTACTTCTATCCTTGTGCCCATGGGCAGCGCTGCGGAATCTGTTGGCGCTTTATAAATAAAGAAGAAGAAGTAGAATAATATGTAGCCCTGCTAGAATTCTCAAAATGTCGTTTTTAGCTTGAGAACAGTACGTCTCGCAAAGGGGTGTTGTCTGCTTTTAGTTATATGAAGAAGATGCAAACATTACAATAAGGTTCACAAAAAAAACATAATTTAGAAAATTGTATAAAATAAATAAATAAAATTCAAAACAAAATACTCTGTACAAATAGTATTCTTTATTTACAATAAAAATCATAACAAAATTAAATTTTGATTTGAAATTGCTCAGGAAAAACACAATTTAAGGCACAAAGTAGAAATTGTAATAAAACGTCATTGCACATGTCAAAAGAACAGTAAAAATTAGTATCCATAATAGGAAACTCCAAGAGTATTATTTTCCTTATCATGAGTGAGCTGAGGGTGTTGCAGGGGAGTAGCTAAATGTCATCACAAGGTCTGACGTATTCTCTCAACATTTGCCCCTGCAGCTCTTGCTGTTTTTCTTGCAAACTAAAAAGAGTGTGTAAAAATATGCAAAACACTTATTACCCTCATAAAAAATCACATACATATGAAAATAGAGGTGATTGTTAGATATTATATGCTGGAAAAAGGGTATACTGATTTGTATTGGTTGCAGGATTTAATTTTATCAACAGGAAGTTTTACATTTAAAACTCTCTTTCTCACACAGACCTCACTGCAACAAGAAATCATACAGACTCTCTGCAAACATACATTTAAAGATCCCTTTCTGCAAACAAACATTTGAAGGTAATTCATCTATCTCCAATGAAGACCATGGCCCATATTTATCAAGCTCCGAATGGAGCTTGAAGGGCCGTGTTTCTGGCGCGTCTAAAGACCGCTGCTCCATAACCCTGTCCGCCAGCTCTGAGCAGGCGGACAGACATCGCCGGAAATCAACCCGATCGAGTATGATCGAGTTGATTGACAACTCCCTGCTGGCGGCCGATTGGCCGCAAGTCAGCAGGGGACGACGTTGCACCAGCAGCTCTTGTGAGCTGCTGGTGCAATGTTAAATGCGGAGAGCGTATTGCTCTCCGCATTTAGCGAGGTCTTGCGGACCTGAACCGCACTGTCGGAACATATCAGCAAGACCTTTGATAAATAGGGGCCAATGAGAGCATTTTATTTTTATATCTGTTGGGCTAATTTGGAATTGGTTTTAACATTCCCCTCTCCCAGCTACACCTCCCCCCCCCCATACACCTACCCTTTATCAACAGGAAGTTTTACATTTAAAACTCTTTCTCACACAGACCTCACTGCAACAAGCAATCCTACAGACTCTCTGCAAACATACATTTAAAGATCCCTTTCTGCAAACAAACATTTGAAGACCTCACTGCACGCACTAGCCCACCAAGCCTCCCTCCACCTCCCAGCTGTCACTAATGATCCAGGATAGAGACACTACTTCACACTCACAGCCTCTGAACTGACACTTTATCATATTCTGTTACACTTTTCCAACCCTCATTTACTCACCACACATTTCACTCACACTCAGTTTACACTGCCTTATATCAGACATATTTCTCTTATCCCTCGCCTTCTGTGTTCATTCCCTCTCCTTTAGATTGTAAGCTTGAGAGCCTCTCTACCTGCAGGCCACTTTGTATTTAAAGTGAACTACTACTGATTGTGCTCAAGGGCAGGGCATTTCTCTCCTTTTGTATAACTCAATTATTGCACCTACAACTGTAATGTACCCCTATACTGTACTTGTTTGTTTGTGTATTTAATGTATCCCTGTAATGTCCCATCATTTCTTGTATAGCGCTACGTAATCTGCTGTCGCTTTATAAATACCTGAAAATAATAAAAAATAAAAATAAAGTGTGCTTCATTACTTTCTGCAAGTATCAATGAGGTTAGTTAATTAATCCAAGTATAAACCACGAATCCCTGTTGTGTACATCTGAAAAGCAAATACTGGTATTAAATAAAATATATTAACCCTTTCACTACCGGGACTTTCAGACAAAAACTTGCCCAAAATACCAAAGAATTTTTAGCATTTTTGCTATCACTCCATTTAAACAGAAATAGAGCCTTTCTTTTTTTTATTTACCAAACTATATATCAAAACTATATATACAGATATATAAAACTATATATATTTTTTTAAGTAGACAACCCAAGGTATTGATCTAGGCCCATTTTGGTATATTTTATGCCACCATTTCACCGCCAAATGCAATCAAATAAAAAAATGGTACTTTGTTGAGAAATAGCAGACATATTTGGCTTTGCAATTGCTTTTTGGTAATTAGAAGGTTTCTAATTGCAGCTGCGCACCACGTTTCTATTATTCCCGGCAGTGAAGGGGTTAATTAGGTAGCTTAAAGGGACAGTCTACACCAGAATATTTATTGTTTTAAAATATAGATAATCCCTATATTACCCATACCCTAGTTTTGCATAACCAACACAGTTATATTAATACACTTTTTACCTCTGTGATTATCTTGTATTTAAACCTCTGCAAACTGCCCCTTATTTCAGTTCTTTTGTCAGACTTGCATTTTAGCCAATCAGTGCTAGCTCCTAGGAGCTCCAAGTATGTGAGCACAGTGTTATCTATATGAAACACATGAAATAACACCCTCTAGTGGTGAAAAACTGTCAAAATGCCCTGAGATGAGAGGCAGCCTTCAAGGGCTTAGAAATTAGCGTATGAACCTCCTAGGTTCAGCTTTCAACTAAGAATACCAAGAGAAGAAAGCAAAATTGGTGATAGATGTAAATTTGAAAAAATGTTTAAAATTACAAGCCCTATCTGAATAATGAAAGTTTGTTTTGGACTAGACTGTCGCTTTAAAAGGCTAATTTTAGCTTTAATGTAGAGCTTAGCCTCCCACCTGACACTTCCCACCCCCTGATCCCTACCTGATCCGTCCCAAACAGCTCTCTTCCATATCCCCCACCCCTCACTGGTAACGCCCATCTTAGGTACTGACAGACAGTCTGCCAGTATGAAAATATAAGGCTTTTTTTTTTTAAATAAAATATTTTCTGCAGTGTAGGATCCCCCCTTCCCTCCAAACCTCCCTGACTGCCCCCCAAAACAGCTCTCTAAACCTCCCCCTCTAACTATTTCCCACTATATTTTATTAGTTTTGTACTTATTTTCTGTAGCGTAGTGTCCCCCCACCTGCGATCTTTAGTTAGGGTCCCCCGCACCACCAGATCCCCTTTTCTGTAGTGTAGCTGCCCCATCCCTCCCTGTCCCTTTATTTTTTTTCTCTAGAGTAGGGCCCTCCCACTCCCTCCTTCTCCCTCCTGCCTCTCCTGCTAGGCTGCCCACCCGCTTCCAGCTCACACCTCCCACCGGCACCAACAGAAGATTTTTACAGATGGTTACACAGACAGTGTCACCGTCTGTAACGATCAGACATCTGCCCTCATATGGAGGCGGAGCACCGATCTCGCTCCGGCTCCATATGCGGCAGATGTCTGAAGCTTCAGGAGCTCCAGCTCTCGGCTGTAACTTAAAGGGATAGTAAACCCAAATTTTTTTCTCCCATGATTCAGAAAGAGCATTCAATTTTAGGCAACATCCTAATTTACTCCGATTAACATTTTTTTTGTTCTCTTGGTATCTTTATTTGAAAAGCAGGAATGTAAGCTTAAGAGCCTATATTTCTACTTTTTCAAATAAAGATTCCAAGAGAACGAAGAAAAATTGATAATAGGGGTAAATTAGAAAGTTGCTTAACGTTGTATGCTGTATCTGAATCATGAAAGAAAAAAGTGGGTTCACTATCCCTTTAACAGCCGAGAGTGGTAGAGCTTTCTGAAGCGAAGACGTATATGCAGTATACGTCTTGCAGTACGATAGGCAAAGTAATGTAAGACGTATATATACGTCCTTTTGGCTGAAGAGGTTAAGGGCCAGATTATGAGTGGAGCCCAAAATATTGCTTATGTGCGTTGGTATTACAAGTTGAAGTTGCGTATTACAAGTTGAAGCGCTGCGGAATCTGTTGGCGCTGTACAAATACCTGATAATAATAATAATAATAATAATAAAGTTGCGTTCACATTGCATGGAATCTTTGCGTTCACAAGATGGAAGCCTCGTTCTCATGCAGTGAGACACGGCAGAGAACCTAGCGCAGTGAAGGGGGTAAGTCATGCAGGGATGGGCAGCAAAATTTAAATATATATGTATATAAATATATACATCTATATTTATGTGTTTATATTTGTATACATATTAACACATAAATATATAAGTATATAAGCATATACATATATATTTACAGGTAAAACACAGTCCCCATAGACCGCTATGTAAAGGCACTTTTCAGTGCTGTTTTTTTCTAACACCCCACATCCCCTCACTTTAAGCCCTAAAAACTGCTTTGTGAAGTTATTTTTATTTATTTTTTACATGCTACATTTTTTTTATAAAACACTACACTTAAATTTGGGGACGGTTGGGGGACATTTTGAAGATTACCAGCCACTTATAATGGCTGCTTATTTATCATGCGCCCGTAAACGGGCAAATATTACCATTTACGGGCGTGTGATAAATTGGCGCTCCACTAATCTAGCCATAATAGTGTAATAAAAATGTCCCAGATAATATATTTATATTAGAATAATATTAAATTATACATTAAATAACATAATATAAAGTTAAAAATCTACTGTTATTTAAGTATTTAATTTTAAGTTACTTTTATTTATAATGTAATGTTACATTTTTAAAATAATATTAGTATTGTATTTTAATTCACTGTTGTTATTATTATTATTATTATTATTATAATTATTATTTGTATTGAATATTAAAGGGACATGAAAACCAAAAAATTTGTTTCATGATTCAGATAGAGAATAGAATTTCAAACAACTTTATAATTTACTTCTATTATCTAATATGTTTCTTTCTCTTGGAATCATTTGTTGAAGGAGCAGCAATGCACTACTGGTTTCTAACTGAACACATGGGTGAGCCAATCACAATCAATATATATGCAGGCATCAATCAACAGCTAGAACCTAGGTTCTCTGCTGCTCCTGGGCTTGCCTAGATAAACCTTTCAGCAAAGGATATCAAGAGAAGGAAGCAAATTAAATAATAGAAGTAAATTGGAAAGTTGTTTAAAACTGTATTCTCTATCTGAATCATTGTAGGGTTTCATGTCCCTTTAATATTTTTTAAATTCTGAGGCTGGAAGACCACATAGCACGTTTCACAACCCTAACACTACCATATATCTGCCCCTAATTGTCCTGATTGGCTGCTGAAAAGTTTGGCTTTTTAAAAACTATTGCAGCAAACAAGGTGTTAAGACAATCAAAAGATTTTTACATTCACACAGTATGTTAATTTGTTGCAAGATTGGAGAAAATCTTGCAATTCCAAAAAACAATAATTAACTAATACTGTACTTGATACTCGCCTTATGCATTTGTTTCAATACAAATTTGCATTTAGAACTAAACAAATGCACGAGCCATGTTTCAAATACGATATTTGTTTAGTTTCACTGAAACAAACAGAAAAATTAGTGAACTCATTTAAACAATAACGAATATAATGAATATATTTGTTATAATTTCAATTAGGTTTATATTTACCTATAGTGCGCGGGGAAGCCGCACTAATCCTCTTTGTCTTTTTAGACTCCAGGGCTGCGCTAATAGGAACATTAGGGCGGCGGATCCCAGAGCCTGCGCTAAATAATCTTCTCCTTTAGCGAAGGCGGGTGCGTGCCAATCCAGCCTTCTTCACAGAGTCTAGGACACCGCTAATAGGAGAGAGATAGTGCATTCAGGGCCCAATTATGAGATTCATGCTAACAGTTAAGAGCGACCGATTTAGGGTTTATTGCAGCTGTTTGCACGCACGTTTATTGCAGCTGTTTGCATCGGATGTAGCGCTCATATTACAAGTTGATTGCTTGAATGCAATTGATTTTAACGGGTGTCGGGATAATGCGACCTCAGAGCTCTGGTTAGCTGTTTCATGAAAACAAAAAAGTTGCACAAAACATATCAAAAATACATTTAAAAGTACAGTTACACTCATAGTAATACTATTTTATACAAATTATTTTTAAACGTTTTGCACAAAAAAGTCATAAGGGCTCAAAGGTGTTAGAAGAACAAAAAAAAAGCATGCAAAGGACTTTAACATAGAGATACATACATACATACACGTCTAAATATGTATATGTATGCTTATATGTGTGTACAAATGTATGTATTTACAGATGCATATATACACATATAAACACATATGTACATATATATATATATATATATATATATATATATATATACTGTATATATACATGATATAAGTTAATTGGAGCCCTTCGCGGTCAAGTAGATGAAAAAGGTTAAAGTATATTTATGCAATATTTAAATTTAAAGGGAGAGTCTAGTCAAAATTTAAAAAAATTATGATTCAGATAGGGCATGAAATTTTAAACAACTTTCCAATTTACTTTTATCATCAAATTTGCTATGTTCTCTTGGTATTCTTAGTTAAAAACTAAACCTAGGTAGGCTCTAGGTAGGCACATATGCTAATTTCTAAGCGCCTCTCATCTCAATCCATTTGACAGTCAGTTTTTCACAGCTAGAGGGCGTTAGTTGTGTATAGGTATAGGTCTCTGGTATTTTCAGGGATCACCTATCCTATATTATAAAAGGCCAAGTGTGTTTGTCTGAAGCCGTCATGCGCATTAGAGACTGCGCACGAGGACAAACACACCTGGCCTTCTAACTGTCTTCCCCCGGCGTCGTGTGTGGTGGAGTGGGCGTGGACGGCGGGCGTGGTGCGGGCGGGGCCCATGTGTGGCGTGGGCGTGAACGGGCGGGCCGACCGTGACATGGGCGGGGCCGAGCATGACGCGGGTGGGGTCAAGTGGGGCCAGGTACCGGGTGTGTGGCTGTGCACAGTGAGTGAATCAGGAGCTCTAAAAAGAAGGGGATAGTGAGAGCAGAAGAGGGGGATACAGAGAGGGGGAGAGTGAGCAAAAGAGATTGGGGAGAGTGAGCAAAGGAGAGGGGGGAGATAGCACAAAAGAGAGGGGGGAGATAGCACAAAAGAGAGGGGGAGATAGCACAAAAGAGAGGGGGGAGAGTGCACAAAAGAGAGGGGGGAGAGTGCACAAAAGAGAGGGGGAGAGAGCACAAAAGAGAGGGAGAGAGCACAAAAGAGAGGGGGGAGAGAGCGCAAAAGAGAGGGGGGAGAGAGCGCAAAAGAGAGGGGGGAGAGAGCGCAAAAGAGGGGGAGAGAGCGCAAAAGGGAGAGGGGGGAGAGAGTGCAAAAGAGAGGGGGGGAGAGAGCGCAAAAGAGAGGGGGGAGAGAGCGCAAAAGAGAGGGGGGAGAGAGCGCAAAAGAGGGGGGGAGAAAGCGCAAAAGAGAGAGGGGAGAGAGCGCAAAAGGGAGAGGGGGGAGAGAGAGAGAGCAAAAGAGAGGGGAGAAAGAGAGAGCAAAAGAGGGGGAGAGAGAGAGAGAGCAAAAGAGAGCGGGGAGAGACAACAAAAGAGGGAGAGAGACAGCAAAAGAGAGGGGGGAAAAGAGAGCAAAAGAGAGGGGGAGAGAGAGAGCAAAAGAGAGGGGTAAAAGAGAGGGGAGAAAGAGAGAGCAAAAGAGAGGGGGAGAGAGAGAGCAAAAGAGAGGGGAGAAAGAGAGAGCAAAAGAGAGGGGGGAGAGAGCGCAAAAGGGAGAGGGGGAGAGAGCGCAAAAGAGAGGGGGGAAAGAGAGAGCAAAAGAGGGAGAGAGACAGAAAAATAGGGAGAAAGACAACAAAAGAGGGAGAGAGACAGCAAAAGAGAAGGGGGGAGAGAGAGCAAAAGAGAGGGGGGAAAGAGAGAGCAAAAGAGAGGGGGGAGAGAGAGAGCAAAATAGAGGGGAAAAAGAGAGCAAAAGAGAGGGGGAGAGAGAGAGCAAAAGAGAGGGGAGAAAGAGAGCGCAAAAGAGAGGGGGGAGAGAGCACAAGAGAGGGGGGAGAGAGCGCAAAAGGGAGAGGAGGAGAGAGCGCAAAAGAGAGGGGGGAGAGAGAGCGAGAGAGAGCAAAAGAGGGAGAGAGACAGCAAAATAGGGAGAGAGACAGCAAAAGAGAAGGGTGAAAGAGAGAGCAAAAGAGGGGGGAGAGAGAGAGAGCAAAAGAGAGCGGGGATAGCGAGCAAAAGGGAGGGAGAGACACAGCAAAAGAGGGAGAAAGACAACAAAAGAGGGAGAGAGACAGCAAAAGAGAGGGGGGAGAGAGAGCAAAAGAGAGGGGGGAGAGAGAGAGCAAAAGAGAAGGGAGAAAGAGAGAGTAAAAGAGAGGGGATATAGAGAGAGAGCAAGGGGTGGGACCGGTGTACTGCAAAAAATGTCCTGTGTACACGGGCTTTAGGACTAGTTTCATATATTTGCCTTATCACTGATAATCACATGTATAGGTTTATGGTATTAACAGGTATAGGTCTCTGGTGTTTCTAGTGAAAACTTATTACTCACATTTAGGGGCTATCTTCATTAGATGTATGCCCTCTGATACTATGCTTCCATTTATTTTTATAACTAGTGGTATCATTGGTAACCTAAAGGTATAGGCTGGATACATGGACCTTTGATATAAATCTCAGATAATAAAAGGTATAGGTCATTTATCATAAGGTACAGCTTATTTATTACTGTGTTACTAATATCTCCAGAGAAGAGGAACGTTTGATTTCATTACTATCTCTCATTGTTATATGTACTTGGTGCCTCTATATCATTGCCTTATCACAGGTAATTAACAGGTATAGGTCTCTGGTATTTCCTGAGTTTATACAACTGCTTATAATCAGAGGCATCACTCACCATTTCTTGGATAGTTAACATTTATGTCAAAAGTTACCAACTTGGGACTCTTTATATTCAGCAGCATCATTATCGATAACCAAAGGTGTAGGCATCAAACCCTGGTCTCTGATATAGGTCCCATGGTATTCAGAGGTATAGCTCTCTAGTTATTTAGTCCACAACAATCACATAGACCATAAAATCTGACTCACACTTAGAGGCATTATTTTTTATTCACATATTGGGGCCTATCTATCAAGCTCCGAATGGAGCTTGATGCCCCATGTTTCTGGCAAGCCTGCAGGCTCGCCAGAAACAGCAGTTATGAAGCAGCGGTCATAAAGACCGCTGCTCCATAACCTGTCCGCCTGCTCTGAGCAAGCGGACAGACATCGCCGGAAATCAACCTGATTGAGTACGATCGGGTTGATTGACACCCCCTGCTGGCGGGCCATTGGCCACGAGTCTGCAGGGGGCGGCATTGCACCAGCAGCTCTTGTGAGCTGCTGGTGCAATGCTGAATACGGCGAGCGTATTGCTCACCATATTCAGCGAGGTCTGGCGGACCTGATCCGCACTGTCGGATCAGGTCCAACAGACTTTCTTAAATAGGGGCCATAGGATCAGTAGACACTATGAGGCCCATTTATCAAGCTCTGGATGGAGCTTGAGGGCCCGTGTTTCTGGCGAGTCTTCACACTCGCCAGAAACACCAGTTATGAAGCAGCGGTCTAAAGACCGCTGCTCCATAACGATGTCTGCCTCCATAACGATGTCAAGTACGATCGGGTTGATTGACACCCCCCTGCTGGTGGACGATTGGCTGGCGGACAAGAGCTGCTGGTGCAATGCTGAATACGGAAAGCATATTGCTCTCCGCATTCAACGAGGTATGTCTGACCTGATCCGCACTGTCGGATCAGGTCCGACAGACCTTTGATAAATATCCCCCTATATGTCTGTTTTCTCTATTACGAGTTGTGATAACAGGGCACTTTCAACAATGATCCGACCTATAATTGTAGCCAGATAACTACTTCCTGTGAAGTTAGACATTATGTTCCATTGGGATTCTGTTAGAGTTATTACCTTCCAGTGTTATATTATCTAAGCTTCTTTTAGGCCTGAAGTTCTTATCGTTGTTCCATGTTATAATCCTTTGAATTTACCCCGCCAAAGTAGGCATATGCATATTTTAAAATGAATTACCTCGTACCCTCTGTTTTTAACTTAAGAAGTAAAAGTTACGTTTTACTTTCCAATTTCATCCTTTGTTTTAAGATTAAACATTTATTTTAAAAAACCGTTGTTGGTGCTACATTTGTAATATTTTTTAAGTTATTTACTGATTTGTCTTGAATTATTGATCAGTACAAGCACCATGCCCTGTGAGATATTTACTATTTAGTTACCACATACATGGGAACGTTTTCAATTAATTATAAGTAGTGCGATTAGTATTTCTTTTTTGGCATTAGTTGTGTGCCATATAGATAACATTGTGATCACACCTGTGGAGTTACTTACGAGAGGGCACTGATTGGCTAAGAGGCAAGTCTGTCAAAAGAACTGAAATAAGGGGACAGTCTTATGAGGCTTAGATAAAAGGTAATCATAGAGGAAAAAAGTACATATATTAATATAACAGTGCTGGTTAGGCAAAACTGGGGAATGGGTAAAAAAGGGATTATCTATCTTTTTACACAATATAAATTCTGGAGTAGAATGTTATACTGTGTATTTACTGTAAATATTTCACATTCCAATTTTCTGCATATAGCAGCATAAGTGCTATGTATTTATAAATAGATATTCATATATATATATATATATATATATATATATATATATACCTATATATAATCATCTATTTTTATATATATATATATATATATATATATATATATATATATATATATATATATAGGTATAGATATATATTGTACCCAAATAACATTATATATATGTAGAAATTTGTATTTATGAATAAATAGAACATATTCTGTTAAGTGAAGAACATTGGAATGTGAAATATTTATATTTTCATGTTGGGTTAGCGCACTTGAGAATATGTGATCAGGTTTGTGCACGAGTAGTGTGTTAGTTTTTTATTCCACTTTTCTTCCTCCCTTTGGCTTCTATGGGGGAATATGTTAACAAAGTTTGGCTTTTTGCGCGCATTGGTTACTGCAAGAGCGAAAAATTTTTACTTTCAGCTTACCCAACACACACAAAAAGCTTACATCAAGCGTAGTTAGTGCGCGAGTGGGAGTGATAAATACCGCTCCACTATCCACCCTCATTTGGCTATTCGTTTTGCTAAAACTAAACGAATATCGTATTTTTATTATAAAAAAAAAAAGTGTTAAAAAAAAAAACTTGGCTCTCTTTAAATACACCTGCTTTCCTAATGCAGACCTCCTAACCAGGGCTGCTAAATATCTTATAGAAAATATATAAATAAAAGGAAAGCGCTAAATGAAGCTACAGTGTAGGGATAAAAAATAAAAAATCATGCATTTATTACAAAAAAAGAAAAATTGTAAAAACTATATATATGTCTATAAGCGCATATATTAACAAATGTTTCAGAAGTACATTTCCCATGATGCTTACGCCCTCTGCAGTCTAGTGGAGTATCATGGGAAATGTAGTTCTAAAACATCAGAGGTGCCATAGTTAGCCATCACTGCACTAGGCAAAATAGAACACCAAAAATGATATAAAGTGACAAGTACTCATATTCACTAAACACTATATAGCATAAGAGACTTCAATGAGTATAAGAATAAAAATACAAATAAAAAACAGAAAGTGTTCCAAATCCAAAATGTTCTTACTGTAATTTAGCCCCAATGCTTCATTTATATATATCGCAATAGGAAATCTTCATCCCAAGATGATAAAAACTCCCTGCGGTGTAAATAATGATATTTCAATATCCTAAAATAAAAAAGAAATCCACATAGTGCACATTGTAATAACTTGGTATAAAGCCGAACATAGTAGTCTTGAAAAAGGCTTTTGTTAGAACCGAAACGCGTTGAAAGTAGCTGCTTGGAGCCTTTTTGAGCTAATAACTATTTGGTAAGTGATTTTTTTACCTGTTTGGTTTTGTACCAAGTTAGAAACAAACAGTGTGTAGGGTAGAGCTAAACAGCTTAGAGATATTGCAATAAATACCTAGTACTCAATATATAGAGTGAATAATGTGTAAAATAACACTAGAAGGGGAGGTCACTAAAATAATCTGGAGACAGGCTACAATGGCTATAAAATTAATAGTATCAGAAATCAATTAGATACTAAGAAACTAGATTAAGGCACTAGATTAAAGGAAATTGGTTCAAGTTTAGCGTAATAGGTTTATATGACCTATATGTTTCAAACCAAGTAAAACATATACACCAAGTCTAACATAAAAATTATTGTTTTTAATGATAGATATAATAAAAAAAAATTATAGAAAATCAGTATGTGTAGTTAATAAGGTGCCGGCACCAAAATCACAGGATTAACATTTAAAAAGCATACGGTAATGCATTTAACACAACAAAAAAATTTTTTAAAAGGCTAAAAAAGACAATATGATAAGGTCTGTATCGTAAGCAGTACGTGTCAAAGACAATCATAGGTTTCCTAATTTGGTTGGTATTGATTACCGTACTGGTGTATAGGATTACCGTCCTCAGTTGTTAGGGAATCTTGTATTATGAAACAGAAATGTTTGCGGCCATAAAAGTTGAGTAAAACCACTCCGGCGGTGATGTCCTATGCGATGTGGGTGGCAAACAGTACTTATTGTAATCTAAAGTAACAAAGTTACAAGATCCTGCTGCGTCTAGATAGCATGTGTGTTGCTGTGGCTCAGTTGCAGGTAAGTCCTGGGGCCGAGGTATTTGCTGGCAGCCGAGACTTTTCTTGCGGGCTGTACCTTCAGGTCCTATTACAGAAAAGGTGTTTAGTCTCACAGCAGAGACGCTTGGCTTCAGGATACACAATAGTCACAGAAGAGTTGCTTAGACTCAGCAGCTAGAAAAACATACAGTTCTTACAGCAGAGGTGCTAGACCCAGCAGCCAGGAAGCATACAGGTATTCACAGAAGAGGAAATGCTGTAACAGGCTGAAGACATAGGATACAAGAGATTTGTCAGAATACAAGCCAAGGGTCTGTAACCAGGAAAGAAGTCCAATCTTTCATAAAGCAAAAGGATAATCCAGAAGAATGGTAAATCAGCAAGCCGAGGTCAGAAGCCAGGAATCCACCAACAAGACAGGAATTTAGGAAGCAGAACAGAGGCACGAACAAAGGAAATCAATCACAATGTCAAGGTTTTGTACCAAGTTATTACAATGTGCACTGCATGGATCTATTTTATATTTTAGGTTATTGAAGTATAGTTATTTACACAGTTGGGACTTTTTGCCATCTTGGGATGAAGATTTCACATTGGGATATATATGAATGAATAATTGGGGAAATAAAATAAGAACAATTTGGATTTGGAGTAATTTCTTTCTGTTTTTTATTTGTGTTTATATTCTTATACACATTGAAGTACCTAATGCTATATAGGGCTAGATTACAAGTGGTGCTCAAAGGTTTGAGTGCTGTTTTCACGATCGTTTACGTGCAGGTTAAATTGCAATTAAATTACATGTTGAGCTTGATGAAGTGAGCAGAATCACAATTTACGCTAGAATCATTACCGCAATCTCAGAGCTGTGAATTAAAAAATGTCACAAAACACATCAAAAATACATTACAAAGTATAATTACACTCATAAAAATACTATCTAAGAAAAATTATTAAAAATAAATTGCACAAAAAAGTTATAAAAGCTTAAAGATATTAAGTAAGGTGCTAGAAAAAAAATTGCAAGCAAAGGGCTTTAACATAGAGATACATACATAAACTGTCCAAATATGTATATGTACTGTATGTATATATATATATATATATATATATATATATATATATATATATATATATATGTGTGTGTGTATGTGTGTGTGTATATGTGTTCATATGTATTTATGTATTTACATGTGTTTATATGAATTTACAGACATAAACACATATAAACAAATAAATAGCGCATTGAAGCCCTTTGCAATATTCATATTTAATAAAGTGTTATACTGTGTATTTACTGTAAATATTTTACATTCCAATGTTCTGCAGAGAGCAGAATATGTTCTATGTATTTATAGATAGATATTCCTAAATATTTCTGTATATATATATATATATATATCTATATATATAATCATTTATTTATATCTATCTATCTATCTATCTATCTATCTCTCTCTCTCTCTATATATATATATATATATATATATATATATATATATAGGTATAACTATATATTGTGCTATGAAAACTGTGCTAGATGTGAAATTAAACAGAATCACTGAAGAAGCTACAACAAAAACATATAGGTGTATAAAACAGCAAAAGAAAATAATCTCTTGTTGTTACCTATAAGAAATATGAACAAAGGGTGTAATAGCGCTAATGTGTCTGAAAGTTGTATACAAAACCAATAGTTACAAGTGGTACATATGGTCCAAATACATAAAAGAATGTGTAAAACTCATATCCATTGAAATGATTTGATGTAGTGCTGTGAGCGATCTTATTCCCTTTGGAGTATGGTATTGTCAATCTGTAGTTTCTCTCAGGGGTCGTTGTTAAATATCCTCTCATTCGGCAAGTAGCAATCATATGGGTTAAAAATGAGTGAGAGGAAACGATTGTGTAATACAGTGCATTTAATGTATAAAATGATAACAACCGTACATGACATGCAATATGAGGTATGGTGCACACACAAGGAATATCGGAAACCAGTATGATATTGAGGGATCGTTATGTTCCTGATAGTATATGATACAAATACCGGGCACGGATAATAAACCAATATGTTAAAAATGTCCAACTGCACTTACAAGTGCCTGGTGAAGCAAAAAGCTCCCTTACATCCTTCTTCCTCAGAGGGTATATGTACCACTTGTAATTATTGGTTTTGTATACAACTTTCAGACACATTAGCACTATTACACCCTTTATTGTTCATATTTATATTTTTTTAATAAATAGAACATATTCTGCTATAAGCAGAACATTGGAATGTGAAATATTCATGTTATCATGTTGGGTTAGCGTATTTGAGTATATGAGTTCTGGTTAGCGCTCGAGTTGGGTGATTTTTGCGTGACAGTCTAATTCCGACAGTTAATCTGTTTTTGCACGTTGGGTTAGCGCAATCACTTTTTACTTTCATCTCATAATAACAGCGCAACCCGACATGTGTTAAAAGTTTACTTCTAGCGAAATTAGCACTATAGTGGAAGCAGTAAATGCCACTCCACTTGTAACCAGGGATAGGCACGCACCAAGTCTGTGGTGGACATTTTCCAAAGTACAGACCTTAGGGAAGGACACTAAGGTATATTTCAAATTAAAAACATCAAAAAGCACTCTCTTTACCGAGAGAGTAGTGGAGGTATTGTGGAAAAGCCATCCAGCAGAAGTGGTAAAGACAGTGAAGGAGTTTAAACATGCATGGGATAGGTATAGGCTATACTAGATCAGTATCACACACACACTCAATCGCACACTCTGTATCACACACACCCTCACAGGTTCACACCAACACAAGCTTACACACTATCACACACATACCTTCATAGTCTCTCTCTCACACACACATTCGATTGCACACTATTGCTTGCACACTATCACCCACACACACACCCTCACAGTCACTTACACACACTCACACTCTTACACATACCTTTAGTCACACACATACACTTTTGCAGTCTCACACTGTCACACACACCCTCACAGGTTCACACCAACACAAGCTTACACACTATCGCACACATACCTTCATAGTCTCTCTCACACACGCACACACATTTGATTGCACACTATCGCTTGCACACTGTCACCCACACACACACCCTCACAGTCACTTACACACACACTCTTACACATACCTTTAGTCACACACATACACTTTTGCAGTCTCACACTGTCACACACACACTCTCACAGTCTCACACTCTGTCTTACTCTTTTGAACACTGTTACACACAATTTCTCACAGCCTCAGCCTTTCACACACACTCTTGCACGCTGTCACACACACTCACAGTGTCACACTGTGTCCTCCCTCCATGAGGCAATACGGTTGGTGAACACTGCAAGGGCCAGTCATGGACACCAGTGCCCGTGTACGGACACCTTTCCTATCCCTGCTTGTAACTGGTGTTATATTTGCATAGTGCATAATGCATTATTCAGTATATGTTACTATATGTGCATATAAACATATAAATTGTTTTTACTATTTTAATTTTTTTTAAATATATGTATGCATATATTGTCTTGTATCCCTGCACTGTAGCTTGATTTAGCATTTTCCTTTTATATATTTTTCTGTTAGTTTTAAGTATTAGTTAAAAAAAATTAGGGAAACAAATTGTGCCAGCAACATGGCTACATTTTTTTTAAATAAAGCCAACTACACCCAACTTGGGCTGTGCAACTGATTTGCATTTTGAAAATAGCCAACACTGAACTTTTTTTCTATCTGATATTTTAGACTTAAAGGGACACTGAATCCAAATTTTTTCTTTTATGATTCAGATAGAGCATGACATTTTAAGCAACTTTCTAATTTACTCCTCTTATCAAATTTTCTTCATTCTCTTGGTATCTTTATTTGAAATGCAAGAATTTATGTTTAGATGCCGTCCCATTTTTGGCGAACAAACTGGGTTGTTCTTGCTGATTGGTGGATAAATTCATCCACCAATCAAAAAGTGCTGTCCAGAGTCCTGAACCAAACAAAAAGCTTAGATGCCTTCTTTTTCAAATAAAGATAGCAAGAGAACGAAGAAAAAATGAAAATAGGAGTAAATTAGAAAGTTGCTTAAAATTGCATGCTCTATCAATCACAAAAGAAAAAATCTGGGTTCAGTGTCCCTTTAAAGAGACATAATACTCATATGCTAAATTACTTGAAATTGATGCAGCATAACTGCAAAAAGCTGACATGAAAATATCATCTGAACATCTCTATGTATAAAGGGAAGATATTTTGCCTCAAAATGTCTTCAGCTCACCTGAGTAAGTGCTCTGTGAACAGTTATACTTCAGCTGCTGTACAGCTTCAAGTTGGGGAAAAAAAATAGTAGTTATAATTACAGAAAATGGACCAAAATAAGAAAGGACTGTACATTCTAAAGTTATCTCATAATCCCCATTTTATATTACAAGCTCAACATGTTTTTGTCCCTTTAAAGGGATATGAAACACAAAATGTTCTTTTGTGATCCAGATAGACCATACAATTAAAAAAATAAAAAATAAAAAATTACAATTAACCTCTGTTATCAAATTTGTTTTGTTATCATTATATTCATTGTTGAAGAGATACCTAGGTAGGTACCTGGAGCACTACATGGCAGGAAATAGTGCTGCCCTCTAGTGCTCTTGTAAATGGATAACATTCCAGCAAAACTCCTGTTATATAGTGCTCTAGACATGTGCACACTCCTGAGCTCACATCCCTGCTTTTCAACATAAGATACCAAGAGAACAAAGAATATTTGATAATAGAAGTAAATTAGAAAGTTGATTGTTCTAGCTCAGGGGTGCCCAATGTGTCCACCGAGATTTGTATTGGCATACACCATGCTGTCTGTTTTGGAAAGATACTCAAGGAGGCTATCCCAGTAACCAGGACCACAATCAACCTGTGGTGGATAAATGTATCGGAAGCTTTTCCTCTTTGGAGGACCTTCGCAAAACAGAACACAGACATTGGTGGGACTTGGACACTCCCAAAAAGTATAATGAGAAAAAACAGATCCCCAGAGGTCTGAGAGTGTTCAAAAATTGTTCTTTCAAAAATGATGACACGTTGTTAGAAAAGTGGTTTTCCATTCTAGATGATTGTTCCTTTAAATTAATAGATCTACATTATCTCCCATAGGCAACATTTGGTTGATGAGACAGCCAAAGAGATAGAATCAATTCAGAAAGAACTAAATGATTTTAAGAAACATGAGGACTATCAGAGGTTAAATATAGTCAAACAATCAGGGCCTCTGACAGTTTCAAAAAATAACTAATAGAAAAGAGGAATTTGAAAATGGAGATGAGGATGATTGTGCTAAGGGTATTGTGCATACTTATAACAAAAGACCCCTCAATAATACTAATGATAACCCAGGATCAGAACTGGGTAGTAGTACAATACAAGAATAACAATAAAAATACACTAATAGGAATACTAATAACAAACATTCATCTGGTAATAACCATAAAAAGGAACCCCATCAAGGGAGTAGCCAATATTTATCCCATAGACAGAATAGTAATAATAAAGGGAATCAACACAATGTATCTGCAAATGGGAATTGGAGACTCAGCAAGAATAAAATCCCTTATGCAAATGGAATGCATTATAGAAGATCCACCAATTGGGGTCATTCTGGTCATCATTATCCCAATCATGGAATTCAAACCCATAATAGACATCAATTTTTTTGCTGAGAACAGTTCTCCTTATTGGGGACAATCTGATAATCAGCATGTTAATCATGAAATGCCCACCTATAACAGGTACCAATCTCTTGAAGAGAATAGCTCTATTAACAAACAGACAGAGGTCTTTCATGAACAACAATATTTAAGAGAAGATAGACCATCAAACTCAAAGTAACAATCATTTTTTAGGTGACAGACCTTTGGCCCTAATTTGGAACAAAAACAGGCCCCCTCCAAACAAGCATGTAGGGGACTAGCTTTGATGCCCCTTTCACTCACTGCTTTATGTTTTTTTGAATGTGATTTTAATAAAACATTTTTAAACTCAAGCAAAGTGAATGGACCTTCTTTTCAACTGCCCATTTGAACATTGCATCCGGGTGAGCTGTGTTTCCTGAATCAGATCCAATTTTCCTTGTTGGAGCCAGGAGAGGGTGAGCAGATACACCCTGAGATATCAGCTTGCTACTACTAGCACATAAGGGTGCTATTGCCAAATGTGAGTACCCATTTGGCTATCATTTATGTTTATCTGTTATTGGTTCTGACGATCTACACATGAGGCGCCCTTATGTGCTTGCTTTATAGTTATATCCGGACTTGTCTGTGAGGAGGAGAGCGGCCATCATCTCGTAGTCGCCTGTTTAGGCCATATATGAGTGCATATAGTGCACAGCATTGAATCTGTAAGGGACTTCATCTAATATTGTTGTATATGTGTATTGATATTTGTGCATTTTCCCACTTATAATCATTGTTCATATCTCTCTGTGTGCCCCCTTTTTTCTGTGTTTTTGTTCTTTACTGTGTATTAATATTTGCAATATACTTGTATTGGCAGAAATGCTTCTGGTAAAAGATATCACTGTTAGCATTTTTCTCTGCACGTGCATGTGAAGCAAGCTAGATATTCTCAGTGCACCAGCATTGTATATACTGCAGCTGCTCATAGAGCCAGTGGGGCTTTTATCATGTCAGCAATTAACAAATTGAGTAATTACCAGATGGTACAAGCACATTAGGCTCCCTCAGCAAGTGCTGTGTTTAAAATGCTGGTGCACGGTGCATACTTAAATACACTTTTGAAACAGTTATAGCTTTTACTAGAATCATTTTTGCTAGTACATGTATATTACAAAAATGCATCTTTTAAAAACTGAAATGCATCCACATGGATTCCAATTTGGATAGAATGTCCCTATAAGCTTATTCAAATCGATTAAAACATATTAAAAATTAAATTTGTTTCATAACAAAACTAAAAAGCTTAATAAATCAGCTTTAAATGTCACTTCACTGAAACCATTGAAAACATTAAAGATTGCAAGTTCCTCTGAAAGGCTATTCCTATTTGGTTTATAGATAAATATCTTTTATTTTACTATTCTCCAAAATGAATAAAAAAAAAGCAAATGTAATCCTATAAACATGTAAATTAACATAGATTATGTTTTTTTTAAGAACCAATATTTCATTCTCATGCTAACCATTTATATTCATTGTACGCACTCCTTTACTGTTTATTTCCCATACAGGGAGTGCAGAATTATTAGGCAAGTTGTATTTTTGAGGATTAATTTTATTATTGAACAACAACCATGTTCTTAATGAACCCAAAAAACTCATTAATATCAAAGCTGAATATTTTTGGAAGTAGTTTTTGTTTGTTTTTAGTTTTAGCTATTTTAGGGGGATATCTGTGTGTGCAGGTGACTATTACTGTGCATAATTATTAGGCAACTTAACAAAAAACAAATATATACCCACTTCAATTATTTATTTTTACCAGTGAAACCAATATAACATCTCAACATTCACAAATATACATTTCTGACATTCAAAAACAAAACAAAAACAAATCAGTGACCAATATAGCCACCTTTCTTTGCAAGGACACTCAAAAGCCTGCCATCCATGGATTCTGTCAGTGTTTTGATCTGTTCACCATCAACATTGCGTGCAGCAGCAACCACAGCCTCCCAGACACTGTTCAGAGAGGTGTACTGTTTTCCCTCCTTGTAAATCTCACATTTGATGATGGACCACAGGTTCTCAATGGGGTTCAGATCAGGTGAACAAGGAGGCCATGTCATTAGATTTTCTTCTTTTATACTCTTTCTTGCCAGCCACGCTGTGGAGTACTTGGACGCGTGTGATGGAGCATTGTCCTGCATGAAAATCATGTTTTTCTTGAAGGATGCAGACTTCGTCCTGTACCACTGCTTGAAGAAGGTGTCTTCCAGAAACTGGCAGTAGGACTGGGAGTTGAGCTTGACTCCATCCTCAACCCGAAAAGGCCCCACAAGCTCATGTTTGATGATACCAGCCCAAACCAGTACTCCACCTCCACCTTGCTGGCGTCTGAGTCAGACTGGAGCTCTCTGCCCTTTACCAATCCAGCCACAGGCCCATCCATCTGGCCCATCAAGACTCACTCTCATTTCATCAGTCCATAAAACCTTAGAAAAATCAGTCTTGAGATATTTCTTGGCCCAGTCTTGACGTTTCAGCTTGTGTGTCTTGTTCAGTGGTGGTCGTCTTTCAGCCTTTCTTACCTTGGCCATGTCTCTGAGTATTGCACACCTTGTGCTTTTGGGCACTCCAGTGATGTTGCAGCTCTGAAATATGGCCAAACTGGTGGCAAGTGGCATCTTGGCAGCTGCACGCTTGACTTTTCTCAGTTCATGGGCAGTTATTTTGCCTTGGTTTTTCCACACGCTTCTTGCGACCCTGTTGACTGTTGACTATTTTGAATGAAACGCTTGATTGTTCGATGATCACGCTTCAGAAGCTTTGCAATTTTAAGAGTGCTGCATCCCTCTGCAAGATATCTCACTATTTTTGACTTTTCTGAGCCTGTCAAGTCCTTCTTTTGACCCATTTTGCCAAAGGAAAGGAAGTTGCCTAATAATTATGCACACCTGATATAGGGTGTTGATGTCATTAGACCACACCCCTTCTCATTACAGAGATGCACATCACCTAATATGCTTAATTGGTAGTAGGCTTTCGAGCCTATACAGCTTGGAGTAAGACAACATGCATAAAGAGGATGATGTGGTCAAAATACTCATTTGCCTAATAATTCTGCACTCCCTGTATATGCTGGGCGGATATTCTATGTATCAACTACACTATATATAAGTAAGTGCTTTCTATATAAGATATTGTGTATTAAATCCAAAATACATGTGCAAAAGCACTTCCTTATAGATTTTACTGACCACTCGGCTAAAATTTAGGCTAATATTAAGCAACAACTAGCTAATACTAAATATTTTCAATGTTTGTTGCACTAACGACCAAATAAATGTATGTTAAATGATGCAATTAATTTGTTCTTTGGATAGATTAAAGGGACATTAAACACAAAATAAATGCTAGATAGAATGATGCATCCAAAGACAGGAGAATAACATGTAGATGTATTTTTTAAAGTTCCATTAGCTTCACAAGAGAACCTGCACGCCATATATTTAACAAGCAGCGGTAATCAGACTGCTGCTTCCCTACCCTTTCGCCACCTCTTAGTCCGACCAGGGAGATTGACAGCTCCTGTCCGAGCTTGATTGGCTGTGCGGGGGCAGGGGGTGGGATTGCACGCAAGAGCAAAATAGTGCTCGTGTGCAATGCTGAATTCCGCCAGAGGAATTTAGCCCACCAGAGGCGAGCTGCGGCGGACAGGGGCACGTATGTGCGCCCCTGTCTGCCTCAGCTTGATAAATCGCCCCCCTATATGTAAAGTTTTAGTGTCTATAAAACAATGTGAAATGCCATGTTGTACCTTAAAGGGACAGTATACACTCATTTTCATATAACTGCATGTAATAGACACTACTATAAAGAATAAGATGCACAGATACTGATATAAAAATCCAGTATAAAATGGTTTAAAAACGTACTTAGAAGCTTTCAGTTTAGCTCTGTTGAAAAGGTAGTTGGAAAGCCCACTGCAAGTGGGAAATAAGACACTCCCCCCTCCCCCTTCTTTTGCATATGAAAAGACCGTTTACACAAGGAGCAAGCTGGAGAAGGTAGCTGACGGTATTCAAATAAAACTTTGGGGCTTGGTTAGGAGTCTGAAAATCAGAGCAATGTTATTTAAAAATAAGCAAAATTATACATTTAAAAAAAACAAACTTTATGGGCTTTATAAATAGATCATCTACAAAACATTTATGCAAAGAAAAAATGAGTGTATAATGTCCCTTCTTCTTCTTTGCTGTGGCCAATTAGGGACAGTTATAAATTGGTCACTAGAGTGTGCAGTCAATGGCTGTGTGGAATATAACAGTGTTCTGCACTTCTGAAAAGCTCGCAATTTCAGAATGGAATTACAGGAAATAAATAATGAAAGTCTATTGCAGAGTTTTTATATATATATATATATATATATATATATATATATATATACACCATTTATCATTCTATATTACCATCTCAAAGTGTTTAAAGGGACATTAAACACAAATGTTTCCTTTCATGATTTAGAAAGAGCATGCCATTTTAAAAAACTTTCTAATTTACGTCTATTATGTAATTTGCTTCATTCTTTTAATATCCTTTGCTGAAAAGCATATCTAGATAGGCTCAGTAGCTGCTGATTGGTGGCTGCACATAGATGCCTCATGTGATTGGCTCACACATGTGCATTTCTATTTCTTTAATTAAGGATATCTAAAAAAAAAAAAGCAAATTAGATAATAGAAGTAAATTGGAATGTTGTTTAAAATTGTATTCTCTATCTGAATCATGAAAGAAAAATTTGGGGTTTCATGTCCCTTTAATGTCCCTTTAAGTAATATTTATAAATATGAATAAATGTTATAATAGTGCACTGCTCCCACCTGACCACAACATCATGCTACTTGGCCGTTGTTTATTTTTTAATTATAATTTGACAGGGGGAACTGTGTGGTGTTGCTGCAAATAACAAATTAAATGTGTCTATATGGCAAGTAACAGGTTAATGTATGCTGTTTACAACTCTCCCTCCCTTCTCTGCTTCCTTTATCCTTTTCTGGGTTTGTCAAAGGACATTATTTCTCCTGACACAGCCAGGAATTACAAGAGCTATTATTGACACCTCCCCATGAATATCAATGGTCAGCAAATAGCTTCCCAGCAAATCCTACAACCCTCTTCCCAGACCATTCATTGGGGTCCAGTACAATCAACACATACTTGATAATGAGAAAAGGAAACACAACAGTGACCCTGTGCCATTATATAAACACAACAGAGGACTTCAAACATCTCTTTTCTGCAGTACCTCAGGCTCCTATTCATTGTATGAAGTTGATCTATCTGATTTCAATAGAGTTTCTCTGACAGCGACACAAGTTCCCAGCTTGTTAAAAGAGAACAATTATGTTTTCTACCACTAGGGGTGCTACTGCTACATCATTAATAGTAACTGCTTGCCATGTACGTTGCATTGCAGTACACTGCATCAATAAAGACTTATTCCTCTATTAGGTGACCTCATTCAGAATAGAGAGATGAGCAAGCTTTAGTAAATCATGTGTATAAAACAATATAGGAACTGGTGAAGCTGGAAAGGTAGGAGAGAGTGGAAAGGGTTATAGTGACTGTTGTCCATGTACCCATAACTTGTCGACCTACCTGACCTCAGGTTAGTCAAACACAGCGGATGAGCTCACTGGCTGTCTTAGGGCCAGATTATTAGTGAAGCGGTAGTTTGTGCTCACGCTTGTGCATTAACTATGTTTGACTTCGGATTTTTGTAAGCGTATGGTAGCACACATATTACAAAGTTAAAATGTTTTCGCTTGCACGCTAACCCGCAGAGTATAAAAAGCCAAAGTTAGAATATTGCGACCACATTCACATATTCCCCCATTGACTTCAATGGAGAGCGAAAAGTAGAAAAAACTTAACAACGAAAAAGTTGTGCAAATCCAATTGTGTTTAACCAAAGTGTGCTAACCCGACATGAAATATTAATACTTCCTCCAATATTTTTCATATAGAAGAATATGTTCTATGTATTCATAAATTCATATTTCTATGTATGTCTGATGTTTTTTGGTAAAATATATATCTATACCTATAGATGATTATATATAGATATATACAGATATATAGGAATATCTATTTAAAAATACTTACAAAATATTACCTTATGTGAAGAACATTGGTATGGGAAATATTTACAGTAAATACATAGTTAAACACTTTATTAAATATGAATATAGCATAAATATGATTTTACACGTTTTCAGCTACTTAACTGCAAAGCTCCAATATATGTGGTTATATAATGTATGTATACATATATATCTATGTGTCTATATGTCTGTAAATACATATATACACATAGAAATATATATATATATATATATATACACATACATATACATGTGAAGGAATATCTATTTAACACTGGAATGTGAAATATTTACAGTAATTACATAGTTAAAACCTTTATTAAAAGCAAATACTGCATCTACTTGACTGCAAAGGGCTCCAATGCACTTATATATATGTATATTATATGTATATTTATGTGTGTATGTATTTTTATGTGTATATATGTCTGTAAATACATATTTACACATATAAATACATAAATACTCATGTATATATATATATATATATATATATATATATATATATATACATACATATACATATATAGACATGTATGTATCTCTGTGTTAAAGTCCTTTGCAGACTTTTTTTTTTCTAACACCTGAGACCTCATATCTTTGAGCCCTTATAACTTTTTATTGGAATTTTTTAAAATAATTTTATTAGATAATGTTATTATGAGTGTAACTGTTCTTTTAAATTAAATGTTAATGTGTTGTGTGCAACTTTTTAGTTGAGGGTAGCAGTTAACCAGAGCTCTGAGGTTGAACTATCCCGATGCGTGTTAAATTCTTTTGCGAACATCAGTGTGAGAGAGCATCATTCTATATAACTGCCCCTAAAAAATGACTGTCCCCAAATACAACTGCTCTAGACACAAGTGAAATGAAAAGATTTGATTAATATGTAGGGACAAAGAACTGAAGTATATATGCAATGTAAAAAAAGTACAAATAATGTATGGAACACAAAGGGAGGAACACTAACATCTGTGCATTGTGCAGTGTGAGTACATGGCTATGTTTAATGTGATGGAGAAGGGCTGAACACAAGTGCAGTATGCAGGGAGGGTAGCTCAAAACAGGAGCAGAGTCAGTGGTGGTTTTAGTGGAGGGGCCGAGGGATTGGAAGCACCCCAGTCTTTTATTTTTCACCACCGTTGAGCTGAGGAGGAGGGTTAAAAGGTAAAAATGACTACTCCCTGGACCTGTCCTTCTAGGAAGGCCATGTCTCATAATTGCCTAATCGCACCCCAAACGACCCAACTCTGCACTCAAATCACCAGTGACTCAACCACCCTCTACCCTGACCATTTAACACCCATAATCATGCTTCCACCCACCCGTTTTCCTCCAGTGGAACACCCGTAACTATGCTTCCAAGCAACCTCTCTTCACTCACACCCATAAATGTGCTTCCACCCACTCTTTCTCCTCTCATGGAGCATCTGTAACTGTGCTTTGACCTACCCTTTCTCCATTAATGGAACACCCAAAACAATGCTTGAACCCACCCTTTCTCCACTCATGGAACACCTGTAACTGTGCCTCCAAACCACCCTTTCTCCACTTATGGAACATCCGTAACAGTGCTTCCACCCACCCTTTCTCCATTCAAAAAACACCCTTAACTGTGCTTTCACCACCCTGTCTCCACTTATGGAACACTTGTGACTAAACCCAATAAATGAAGAGCAAATGAATGAAGATGTTTTAATTATTTGTATTTCCACAAACATGACTGCAAGGCAATACAGATGAAAACCATTTTACAAGAACAGATATAATAAAGTCATTATGTATAAAAGGGACATGAAACTCACATTTTTTCTTTCAAAACTCAGAAACAGCATGCAATTTTAAACCACGTTCCATTGTACTTCTATGTTCTAATTTGCTTCATTCTCTTGATATCCTTTAGTTGAAATGCATATCTAGATAAGCTCAGTAGCTACTGATTGGTGTCTGCACATAGATGCCTCGTGTGATTGGCTCACTCATGTGCATTGCTATTTCATCAACAAAGGATACCCAAAGAATGACTTAATAAAATAAAAGTAAATTGGAATGTTGTTTAAAATTGTATTCTCTATCTGAATCATGAAAGAAAATATTTTGGTTTCATGTCCCTTTAAATGGCATGGACTGGATGTCACATTAGTATAATACATTAGTGCTATCAAAGCTGTCTTGAGCCCTGCCACCTTCAACTTTATAGGTACATCACCTGCTTTATGTCACAATATATGTAATGTATTGTATTGCATTGAGACATTAGAGACTAGCCTTACTATAACCTTGGTCCCCAGAGGTGTATGGTATTGTTAAGACTTTGGTTTTATTTTATTTTTTGCATTCTGGCCCATCTAGTATGTCATTTAACAATAAAATAAATGTTATATATCCCTCTGGTATTTTTACATTCGCTTTATTCTAAAACTATCCCATCAATAAAAAGAGACATAAAAGTAAGTAATTATTTTCTACATATAAAAGGGGGTAGTTTTAAATGTTTTTGAAAATTACACTTACTTAAAGGGACACTCAAGTCAAAATAAAAGTTTATGATTCAGATAGAGCAGTAGTTTTAAAACACTTTCAAATTTACTTCCATTATAAAATTTTGCACAGTTGTTTTATATTCACACTTTCTGGGTAATAAGATCCTACTGAGCATGTGCACAAGCTCACAAGGTATGAGTATACTAGTCTGTGATTGGCTGTCACATGATACAAGGGGCTGGAAAATTGGGAAAAAAAATTGTCAGAAAAAAAATCTACTGTATATTTGAATTTCAGAGTAAGTGTTTTGCATTGTCTTTTTATTATGCTCTTGTTAATTATGTAATTCTACTGCATTGAGTGCTCCTTTTCATAATTTTGATTTTTTTTTTAAGCTTGTAGAGGCATGTCTATGCCCATCAGCAGCACTGTGAAAGTTGTCCTTACTGGACTGTTAAAGTTGTCCATACTGGACTGTGAAAGTTGTCCTTACCGGACTGTGAAAGTTGTCCTTACCGGACTGTGAAAGTTGTCCTTACCAGACTGTGAAAGTTGTCCTTACCGGACTGTGAAAGTTGTCCTTACTGGACTGTTAAAGTTGTCCATACTGGACGGTAAAAGTTGTCCTTACCAGACTGTGAAAGTTTTCCTTACCGGACTGTAAAAGGTGTCCTTACTGGGCTGGGAAAGTTGTCCTTACCTGGTGTGAAAGTTGTCCTTACCGGACTGGGAAAGTTGTCCTTACCTGGCTGTGAAAGTTGTCCTTACCGGGCTGGGAAAGTTGTCCTTACCGGGCTGTGAAAGTTGTCCTTACCAGGCTGGGAAAGTTGTCCTTACTGGACTGTGAAAGTTGTCCTTACCGGGCTGGGAAAGTTGTCCTTACCGGACTGTGAAAGTTGTCCTTACCGGGCTGGGAAAGTTGTCCTTACCAGACTGTGAAAGTTGTCCTTACTGGACTGTGAAAGTTGTATTTACCAGACTGGGAAAGTTGTCCTTACCGGGCTGGGAAAGTTGTCCTTACCGGACTGTGAAAGTTGTCCTTACCGGGCTGGGAAAGTTGTCCTTACCGAACTGTGAAAGTTGTCCATACTGGACTGTTAAAGTTGTCCTTACCAGACTGTGAAAGTTGTCCTTACTGGGCTGGGAAAGTTGTCCTTACCGGAAAGTGAAAGTTGTCCTTACTGGGCTGGGAAAGTTGTCCTTACCGAACTGTGAAAGTTGTCCATACTGGACTGTTAAAGTTGTCCTTACTGGACTGTGAAAGTTGTTCTTACCGGACTGTGAAAGTTGTCCTTACCGGACTGTGAAAGTTGTCCTTACTGGGATGGGAAAGTTGTCCTTACCGGACTGGGAAAGTTGTCCTTACTGGACTGTGAAAGTTGTCCTTAACGGACTGTGAAAGTTGTCCTTACTGGACTGTTAAAGTTGTCCTTACCAAACTGTGAAAGTTGTCCTTACCATGCTGGGAAAGTTGTCCTAACCTGGCTGTGAAAGTTGTCCTTACCGGGCTTGGAAAGTTGTCCTTTCTGGACTGTGAAAGTTGTCCTTACCTGGCTGTGAAAGTTGTCCTTACTGGGCTGGGAAAGTTGTCCTTACCGGACTGTGAAAATTGTCCTTACCGGGCTGGGAAAGTGTTCCTTACTGGACTGAGAAAGTTGTCCTTACCGGACTGTGAAAGGTGTCCTTACCGGACTGTGAAAGTTGTCCTTCCCGGGCTGGGAAATTTGTCCTTACCGGACTGTGAAAGTTGTCCTTACCGGGCTGGGAAAGTTGTCCTTACCGGACTGTGAAAGTTGTCCTTACTGGACTGTGAAAGTTGTCCTTACCGGACTGTGAAGTTGTCCTTACCGGACTGTGAAAGTTGTCCTTACCGGGCTGGGAAAGTTGTCCTTACCGGGACTGGGAAAGTTGTCCTTACCGGGCTGGGAAAGTTGTCTTTACCAGACTGTGAAAGTTGTCCATACTGGACTGTTAAAGTTGTCCTTACTGGACTGTGAAAGCTGTCCTTACCTGGCTGAGAAAGTTGTCCTTACCGGACTGTGCAAGTTGTCCTTACCTGACTGGGAAAGTTGTCCTTACCGGACTGTGAAAGTTGTCCTTACCGGGCTGGGAAAGTTGTCCTTACCGGACTGTAAAAGTTGTCCATACTGGACTGTGAAAGTTTTCCTTACCTGGCTGGGAAAGTTGTCCTTACCGGACTGTGAAAGTTGTCGTTACCTGGCTGCTAAAGTTGTCCTTACCTGGCTGCTAAAGTTGTCCTTACCGGACTGTGAAAGTTGTCCTTACCGGACTGTTAAAGTTGTCCTTACTTGGCTGGGAAAGTTGTCCTTACCTGGATACTAAAGTTGTCCTTACCAGACTGTGAAAGTTGTCCTTACCGGACTGTGAAAGTTGTCCTTACCGGACTGTGGACTGAGTAAGTGTTTTGCATTGTCTTTTTATTATGCTCTTGTTAATTATGTAATTCTACTGCATTGAGTGCTCCTTTTCATAATTTTGATTTTTTTTTAAGCTTGTAGAGGCATGTCTATGCCCATCAGCAGCACTGTGAAAGTTGTCCTTACTGGACTGTTAAAGTTGTCCATACTGGACTGTGAAAGTTGTCCTTACCGGACTGTGAAAGTTGTCCTTACCGGACTGTGAAAGTTGTCCTTACCAGACTGTGAAAGTTGTCCTTACCGGACTGTGAAAGTTGTCCTTACTGGACTGTTAAAGTTGTCCATACTGGACGGTAAAAGTTGTCCTTACCAGACTGTGAAAGTTTTCCTTACCGGACTGTAAAAGGTGTCCTTACTGGGCTGGGAAAGTTGTCCTTACCTGGTGTGAAAGTTGTCCTTACCGGACTGGGAAAGTTGTCCTTACCTGGCTGTGAAAGTTGTCCTTACCGGGCTGGGAAAGTTGTCCTTACCGGGCTGTGAAAGTTGTCCTTACCAGGCTGGGAAAGTTGTCCTTACTGGACTGTGAAAGTTGTCCTTACCGGGCTGGGAAAGTTGTCCTTACCGGACTGTGAAAGTTGTCCTTACCGGGCTGGGAAAGTTGTCCTTACCAGACTGTGAAAGTTGTCCTTACTGGACTGTGAAAGTTGTACTTACCAGACTGTGAAAGTTGTCCTTACCGGGCTGGGAAAGTTGTCCTTACCGGACTGTGAAAGTTGTGCTTACCGGGCTGGGAAAGTTGTCCTTACCGAACTGTGAAAGTTGTCTATACTGGACTGTTAAAGTTGTCCTTACCAGACTGTGAAAGTTGTCCTTACTGGGCTGGGAAAGTTGTCCTTACCGGAATGTGAAAGTTGTCCTTACTGGGCTGGGAAAGTTGTCCTTACCGAACTGTGAAAGTTGTCCATACTGGACTGTTAAAGTTGTCCTTACTGGACTGTGAAAGTTGTTCTTACCGGACTGTGAAAGTTGTCCTTACCGGACTGTGAAAGTTGTCCTTACTGGGATGGGAAAGTTGTCCTTACCGGACTGGGAAAGTTGTCCTTACTGGACTGTGAAAGTTGTCCTTAACGGACTGTGAAAGTTGTCCTTACTGGACTGTTAAAGTTGTCCTTACCAAACTGTGAAAGTTGTCCTTACCATGCTGGGAAAGTTGTCCTAACCTGGCTGTGAAAGTTGTCCTTACCGGGCTTGGAAAGTTGTCCTTTCTGGACTGTGAAAGTTGTCCTTACCTGGCTGTGAAAGTTGTCCTTACTGGGCTGGGAAAGTTGTCCTTACCGGACTGTGAAACTTGTCCTTACCGGGCTGGGAAAGTGGTCCTTACTGGACTGAGAAAGTTGTCCTTACCGGACTGTGAAAGGTGTCCTTACCGGACTGTGAAAGTTGTCCTTCCCGGGCTGGGAAATTTGTCCTTACCGGACTGTGAAAGTTGTCCTTACCGGGCTGGGAAAGTTGTCCTTACCGGACTGTGAAAGTTGTCGTTACTGGACTGTGAAAGTTGTCCTTACCGGACTGTGAAAGTTGTCCTTACCGGACTGTGAAAGTTGTCCTTACCGGGCTGGGAAAGTTGTCCTTACCGGACTGGGAAAGTTGTCCTTACCGGGCTGGGAAAGTTGTCTTTACCAGACTGTGAAAGTTGTCCATACTGGACTGTTAAAGTTGTCCTTACTGGACTGTGAAAGCTGTCCTTACCTGGCTGAGAAAGTTGTCCTTACCGGACTGTGCAAGTTGTCCTTACCTGACTGGGAAAGTTGTCCTTACCGGACTGTGAAAGTTGTCCTTACCGGGCTGGGAAAGTTGTCCTTACCGGACTGTAAAAGTTGTCCATACTGGACTGTGAAAGTTTTCCTTACCTGGCTGGGAAAGTTGTCCTTACCGGACTGTGAAAGTTGTCGTTACCTGGCTGCTAAAGTTGTCCTTACCTGGCTGCTAAAGTTGTCCTTACCGGACTGTGAAAGTTGTCCTTACCGGACTGTTAAAGTTGTCCTTACTTGGCTGGGAAAGTTGTCCTTACCTGGATACTAAAGTTGTCCTTACCGGACTGTGAAAGTTGTCCTTACCGGACTGTGAAAGTTGTCCTTACTGGACTGTGAAAGTTGTCCTTACCTGGCTGCTAAAGTTGTCCTTACCTCTCTGCTAAAGTTGTCCTTACCGGGCTGTGAAAGTTGTCCTTACCTGGATACTAAAGTTGTCCTTACCGGACTGTGAAAGTTGTCCTTACTGGACTGTGAAAGTTGTCCTTACCTGGCTGCTAAAGTTGTCCTTACCTCTCTGCTAAAGTTGTCCTTACCGGGCTGTGAAAGTTGTTCTTACCTGGCTGTGAAAGTTGTCCTTACCTGGTTGTTAAAATTGTCCTAACGGGCTGTGAAAGTTGTCCTTACCGGGCTGGAAAAGTTGTCCTTACCGGGCTGTGAAAGTTGTCCATACTGGACTGTTAAAGATGTCCTTACTGGGCTGGGAAAGTTGTCCTTACCGGACTGTTAAAGTTGTCCTTACCGGACTGTTAAAGTTGTCCTTACCGGGCTGGGAAAGATGTCCTTACCGGGCTGGAAAAGTTGTCCTTACTGGACTGTGAAAGTGGTCCTTACCGGGCTGGGAAAGTTGTCTTACCGGACTGTGAAAGTTGTCCTTACCAGCTGGGAAAGTTGTTCTTACCTGGCTGGGAAAGTTGTCCTTACCGGACTGTTAAAGTTGTCCTTACAGGGCTAGGAAAGTTGTCCTTACTGGACTGTTAAAGTTGTCCTTATCGGACTGTTAAAGTTGTCCTTATCGGGCTGGGAGAGTTGTCCTTACAGGACTGTTAAAGTTGTCCTTACCTGGCTGGGAAAGTTGTCCTTACCGTACTGTTAAAGTTATCCTTATCAGACTGTTAAAGTTGTCCTTATTGGGCTGGGAGAGTTGTCCTTACCGGACTGTTAAAGTTGTCCTTACCGGACTGTGAATGTTGTCCTTATCGGGCTGTTAAAGTTGTCCTTACCGGACTGTGAAAGTTGTCCATACTGGAATGTGAAAGATTTCCTTACCTGGCTGGGAAAGTTGTCCTTACCGGACTGTGAAAGTTGTCGTTACCTGGCTGCTAAAGTTGTCCTTACCGGACAGTGAAAGTTGTCCTTACCGGACTGTTAAAGTTGTCCTTACTTGGCTGGGAAAGTTGTCCTTACCTGGATACTAAAGTTGTCCTTACTGGACTGTGAAAGTTGTCCTTACCGGACTGTGAAAGTTGTCCTTACCGGACTGTGAAAGTTGTCCTTACCGGACTGTTAAAGTTGTCCTTACTTGGCTGGGAAAGTTGTCCTTACCTGGATACTAAAGTTGTCCTTACCGGACTGTGAAAGTTGTCCTTACTGGACTGTGAAAGTTGTCCTTACTGGACTGTGAAAGTTGTCCTTACCTGGCTGCTAAAGTTGTCCTTACCTCTCTGCTAAAGTTGTCCTTACCGGGCTGTGAAAGTTGTCCTTACCTGGATACTAAAGTTGTCCTTACCGGACTGTGAAAGTTGTCCTTACTGGACTGTGAAAGTTGTCCTTACCTGGCTGCTAAAGTTGTCCTTACCTCTCTGCTAAAGTTGTCCTTACCGGGCTGTGAAAGTTGTTCTTACCTGGCTGTGAAAGTTGTCCTTACCTGGTTGTTAAAATTGTCCTAACGGGCTGTGAAAGTTGTCCTTACCGGGCTGGGAAAGTTGTCCTTACCGGGCTGGGAAAGTTGTCCATACTGGACTGTTAAAGTTGTCCTTACTGGGCTGGGAAAGTTGTCCTTACCGGACTGATAAAGTTGTCCTTACCGGACTGTTAAAGTTGTCCTTACCGGGCTGGGAAAGTTGTCCTTACCGGGCTGGGAAAGTTGTCCTTACCGGACTGTGAAAGTGGTCCTTACCGGGCTGGGAAAGTTGTCTTACCGGACTGTGAAAGTTGTCCTTACCAGCTGGGAAAGTTGTTCTTACCTGGCTGGGAAAGTTGTCCTTACCGGACTGTTAAAGTTGTCCTTACAGGGCTAGGAAAGTTGTCCTTACTGGACTGTTAAAGTTGTCCTTATCGGACTGTTAAAGTTGTCCTTATCGTGCTGGGAGAGTTGTCCTTACAGGACTGTTAAAGTTGTCCTTACCTGGCTGGGAAAGTTGTCCTTACTGGACTGTTAAAGTTGTCCTTATCAGACTGTTAAAGTTGTCCTTATCCGGCTGGGAGAGTTGTCCTTACCGGACTGTTAAAGTTGTCCTTACCTGGCTGGGAAAGTTGTCCTTACTGGACTGTTAAAGTTGTCCTTACCGGACTGTGAATGTTGTCCTTATCGGGCTGTTAAAGTTGTCCTTACCGGACTGTGAAAGTTGTCCATACTGGACTGTGAAAGTTGTCCTTACCGGACTGTGAAAGTTGTCCTTACCGGACTGTTAAAGTTGTCCTTACTTGGCTGGGAAAGTTGTCCTTACCTGGATACTAAAGTTGTCCTTACCGGACTGTGAAAGTTGTCCTTACCGGACTGTGAAAGTTGTCCTTACCGGACTGTGAAAGTTGTCCTTACTGGACTGTGAAAGTTGTCCTTACCTGGCTGCTAAAGTTGTCCTTACCTCTCTGCTAAAGTTGTCCTTACCGGGCTGTGAAAGTTGTTCTTACCTGGCTGTGAAAGTTGTCCTTACCTGGTTGTTAAAATTGTCCTAACGGGCTGTGAAAGTTGTCCTTACCGGGCTGGGAAAGTTATCCTTACCAGGCTGTGAATGTTGTCCTTACTGGACTGTGAAAGTTGTCCATAATGGACTGTTAAAGTTGTCCTTACTGGGCTGGGAAAGTTGTCCTTACCGGACTGTTAAAGTTGTCCTTACCGGACTGTGAAAGTTGTCCTTACCGGGCTGGGAAAGTTGTCCTTACTGGACTGTTAAAGTTGTCCTTATCGGACTGTTAAAGTTGTCCTTATCAGGCTGGGAGAGTTGTCCTTACAGGACTGTTAAAGTTGTCCTTACCTGGCTGGGAAAGTTGTCCTTACTGGACTGTTAAAGTTGTCCTTATCGGACTGTTAAAGTTGTCCTTATCGGGCTGGGAGAGTTGTCCTTACCGGACTGTTAAAGTTGTCCTTACCTTGCTGGGAAAGTTGTCCTTACTGGACTGTTAAAGTTGTCCTTACCGGACTGTGAAAGTTGTCCTTATCGGGCTGTTAAAGTTGTCCTTACCTGGCTGTGAAAGTTGTCCTTACCGGGCTCTGAAAGTTGTCCTTACCGGACTGTGAAAGTTGTCCTTACCTGGCTGTGAAAGTTGTCCTTACCTGGCTGGGAAAGTTGTCCTTACCAGGCTGGGAAAGTTGCCCTTACAGGACTGTTAGAGTTGTCCTTACCTGGCTGGGAAAGTTGTCCTTACCGGACTGTGAAAGTTGTCCTTACCAGGCTGGGAAAGTTGTCCTTACTGGACTGTGAAAGTTGTCCTTACCGGGCTGGGAAAGTTGTCCTTACCTAGCTGGGAAAGTTGTCCTTACTGGACTGTTAAAGTTGTCCTTACCAGACTGTTAAAATTGTCCTTATCGGTCTGTTAAAGTTGTCCTTACCGGGCTTAGAAAGTTGTCCTTACTGGACTGTGAAAGTTGTCCTTACCGGGCTGGGAAAGTTGTTCTTACTGGGCTGGGAAAGTTGTCCTTACCGGACTGTGAAAGTTGTCCTTACCGGGCTGGGAAAGTTGTTCTTACCTGGCTGGGAAAGTTGTCCTTACCGGGCTGGGAAAGTTGTCCTTACTGGACTGTTATAGTTGTCCTTACCGGACTGTTAAAGTTGTCCTTACCGGGCTGGGAAAGTTGTCCTTACCGGACTGTTAAAGTTGTCCTTACCTGGCTGGGAAAGCTGTCCTTACCGGACTGTGAAAGTTGTCCTTATCGGGCTGTTAAAGTTGTCCTGACCTGGCTGTGAAAGTTGTCCTTAACTGGCTCTGAAAGTTGTCCTTACCGGACTGTGAAAGTTGTCCTTACCGGACTGTGAAAGTTGTCCTTACCGGGCTGTGAAAGTTGTCCTTACCTGGCTGGGAAAGTTGTCTTTACCGGGCTGGGAAAGTTGTCCTCACCGCACTGTTTAAGTTGTCCTTACCTGGCTGGGAAAGTTATTCTTACCGGACTGTGAAAGTTGTCCTTACCGGGCTGGGAAAGTTGTCCTTACCGGACTGTGAAAGTTGTCCTTACCGGGCTGGGAAAGTTGTCCTTACCGGGTTGGGAAAGTTGTCCTTACCGGGTTGGGAAAGTTGTCCTTACCGGACTTTGAAAGTTGTCCTTACCAGGCTGGGAAAGTTGTCCTTACCTGGCTGGGAAAGTTGTCCTTACTGGACTGTTAAAGTTGTCCTTACCGGACTGTTAAAGTTGTCCTTACCGGACTGTTAAAGTTGTCCTTACCGGACTGTTATAGTTGTCCTTACAGGACTGTTAAAGTTGTCCTTACTGGGCTGGGAAAGTTGTCCTAACCGGACTGTTAAAGTTGTCCTTACCTGGCTGGGAAAGCTGTCCTTACCGGACTGTGAAAGTTGTCCTTATCGGGCTGTTAAAGTTGTCCTGAAATGGCTGTGAAAGTTGTCCTTAACTGGCTCTGAAAGTTGTCCTTACCGGACTGTGAAAGTTGTCCTTACCTGGCTGTGAAAGTTGTCCTTACCTGGCTGGGAAAGTTGTCTTTACCGGGCTGGGAAAGTTGTCCTCACCGCACTGTTTAAGTTGTCCTTACCTGGCTGGGAAAGTTATCCTTACCGGACTGTTAAAGTTGTCCTTACCGGACTGTTAAAGTTGTTCTTATCGGGCTGGGAAAGTTGTCCTTACCGGACTGTTAAAGTTGTCCTTACCTGGCTTGGAATATTGTCCTTACTGGACTGTTGAAGTTGTCCTTACCTGGCTGTGAAAGTTGTCCTTAGCGGACTGTGAAAGTTGTCCTTACCGGGCTGTTAAAGTTGTCCTTACCTGGCTGTGAAAGTTGTCCTTACATGGCTCGGAGAGTTGTCCTGAAGGGACTGTGAATGTTGTCCTTACCTGGCTGTGAAAGTTGTCCTTACCTGGCTGGGAAAGTTTTCCTTACCGGGCTGCTAAAGTTGTCCTTACCAGGCTGGGAAAGTTGTCCTTACCTGGCTGTGAAAGTTGTCCTTACCTGGCTGTGAAAGTTGTCCTTACCGGGCTGTGAAAGTTGTCCTTACCGGGCTGTGAAAGTTGTCCTTACCGGGCTGCTTACCGGGCTGCTAAAGTTGTCCTTACCGGGCTGTGAAAGTTGTCCTTACCTGGCTGCTAAAGTTGTCCTTACCAGACTGTTAAAGTTGTCCTTACCGGGCTGGGTAAGTTGTCCTTACCTGGCTGCTAAAGTTGTCCTTACCTGGCTGCTAAAGTTGTCGTTACATGGCTGGGAAAGTTGTCCTTGCTGGGGCTGGGAAAGTTGTCCTTACCGGGCTGGGAAAGTTGTCCATACTAGAAAAGGAAAGTTGTCCTTACAGGGGAGTGAAAGTTGTCCTTACTGGGCTGTGAAAGTTGTCCATACTAGAATGGGAAAGTTGTCCTTAAAGGGACACTGAACCCAAAAAAATTATTTTGTGATTCCGATAGAGCATGCAATTTTAATCAACTTTCTAATTTACTCCTATAATCAATTTTCTTTGTTCTCTTGCTATCTTTATTTGAAAAAGAAGGTATCTAAGCTTTTTTTTTTGTTTAGAACTCTGGACAGCACTTTTTATTGGTGGATGAATGTATCCACCAATCAGCAAGGACAACCCAGGTTGTTCACCAAAAATGGGCCGGCATCTAAACTTACATTCTTGCATTTCAAATAAAGATACCAAGAGAATAAAGAAAAATTGATAATAGGAGTAAATTAGAAAGTTGCTTAAAATTTAATGCTCTATTTGAATCCCAAAAGAAAAAAATATTGGGTTCAGTGTCCCTTTAACAAGCTGTGGGCAAAAAAATCCCTATGGATACGTTGCACAACAATTTCTTCCTGGTTTTAGGATCAGTTCTAACGGATTTAACTTGTGAAAAACAAATATTTTAGTATGTTTAAAATTTGCTTTTTCATATGTATGACAGATATTGTTTTAGTTTAATGTCCCTTTAAATGTCCCTTTTCCTGATACATCATTCTTCCTGGTTAGAGGATAGTTTGTTTGGTGTTTTATCAAAGGTGTTTCTGCACATGCTGTTGAAAATATAGTACGCTAGAGCAAATTTACCCTTTGATTGACATGTATTAGGATAAGTATTAATTTGAGTTGAGTTACCTAGATGTGAATTTAAAAGATAATGAAACAGATCAGTGCTACATACAGTATATACAGGTTGAAGTTTCATCTCTATTTTCTCCAGCAGGTCCTTATGTGAAGCTCTGTATAATCCAGTATCTAAAATAATGGAAACAGCACACCTGTATCTTTTTTCAATGGGGCACGGAGTAACAGACCTGCCAAGTCTCCTCAATATCCAACAACACATACAACGTTTCAAGCCTGCACTAGGCTCTTATATTACTAAGAGCCTAGTGCAGGCTTGAAATGTTGTATGTGTTGTTGGGACCCTACATATGAAAGAATAAAGGTCTTTTATTGAAGATGGTGGCTGGAGTTCTTTGAATTTTTTGGATAATCCAGTATCTGTCTGGAATTTGTCATTAGGCAAAGAAGACAGTTGCCAATAGACACAGTAACTCAAATAGGCTCCTGCCTGATGGCCCTCTGATCCGATTTACAATCCACACTTTTATGCACTAATATTTCCTGCAAGTAGAGTTGGTCAGAGATTTACACTAGACTCTGGACATAAAATTACAAAGGGATTAAACACAGATCTAGCTGAACAAATATATTGAGCCAATAACATGAAGCGTATGTGTTTATTTACCAATCACCAACAAGCTCCCAGAATTGCACTGCTGCTCCTGAGCCTTCCTATGTTTGCTTTTCAACAAAAGATACCAAGAGAACAAATTTGCTAATCAAAGTAAATTGGAAAGTCTCTTAAAACTGTGATCTTTGTCTGATCCATGACAGTTTAATTTTGAATTTAGTCCCTTTAAACTGTAATATGTCACAAGGCACAATTAGTATTTAAGCAACTTCAGACTCTGGTTTCAGAGAGAGAACTACGACTATTGAACTAATTATGTTAGCCAATATGTTATTTTTTTACATTGGACAGCAACTAATACATATTTTTTAAAGGAATATTATAGTGTAAAAATAAAATACGCTCTACTGGGAACTAGCTGCACACAGTGGATGAGCTATTGACAAAAGGCATTTATTTGCAGCCACCAATCAGCGGCTAGCTTCTAGTATTGTATTGCTGCTTCAAAGTCTACCTAAGTATGCTTTTTAACAAAGGATACCAAGAGAATGAAGCAATTTTTATAACAAAAATCATTTGGAAAATTGCTTAAATTTACATTCTCTATTTGAATTAAAGCTTGATGTTTACATTACTGTTGCTTTAAAGACAATATCATTTCTAACTAAGTTCTTTCCCTGCAATTGCTTTAAACAATGTATCTTAAAACATGTATTACAATGTATTAAAAGCCTAATACATTTGTTTAAACAAAGTACAATAAGAGTGTATTCAAATTCAAGATTACATTTTACATATAATATCAAATATAAGCAGTATAACCTTATATATGTAACAATAAATTAAAACATACAATTATTTATAATACATATATATATATATATATATATATATATATATATATATATATATATATATATATTTTTTTTAAATTAAAAAACTTTAAACATTCTATTTCCTTTTCAGATTTTCAGAAAGTCGTCTTGAGCACTATATGGAAGGGCTGTTTGCAACAATGTTTGTAAAAATGTTATACATATAAAGCTTACAATACATGCACTCTCCTGAGCCCACCTCTGTATACTCTCACAGAAACCTATTAAATTTGAAAATTAATACCAAGAAAAATACATAAAATTGATAACAGGAGCAAATTAGAAAGGTGTTTTTGTTTCTTGATTTTTTTTATTTGGGGAGTTTGAATCAAAATATTTATAATTAAGCTTTTGTGTGGTCATTATCAAACAATGAGAATAAATATCTGGGGATACATCAAACATTCGCTATTAGTTATAACTTTATATACAGAAATAGATTAATATGGGTAATTGCAAGTCCTTCATGTGTATAACATCACTTTTTGCCTCTTACAATGCCTCTTTAATAACCAGACTTGGGATCCTAAATTATGCATTGTGTATTATGTAAGAGATTCTTAAGTCCTCCAGTTGGCACATAGTGTAATATACTGAGTTCCCTCCCACTGACATTCCCTAAATCATATGCTGGCAGATGGGGAAGCCAGTGCAGCCAATGCATATGCAAAGTGTTCTGACACATGTTCCTTAGATCACCTTGGATATACAGCAATGCTGCTGCACTGGGATGAAGGATATTATGTGGTATATATATATATATATATATATATATATATATATATATATATATATATATATATATATATATATATATATATATATATATATATATATATATATATATATATATATGTATGTATATATATAACACCTTGCAGTACTTTTAACTTACTCTGAAAAATATGTTGTGTAAGAAATATATAAAAGGACAGAAATAATTAATATAAAATTCATAGTTAATATTTCAAAATATTACTGGGGGAATGAATAATTATATTAATGACAATTTAATGCACTATGGCAAATAATTTGAATCTGTATTATTTTACGTTGTGATAAAGGGTAATTTAATTATAAGAGTTTTCATTTGTATTTTATTTTTAGCTTCACACAGTAGCACATCTTTTTTAAATCTAAAAATATCCAGGATTCTTTTATATTTACAAATGGTAAGTCTAAAGCTTCAAAGTCTTAAAAAAAAAACACTTTCACTCTGCACATATGTCTATCAATATGTATGTGTAAGACAACCTCTTAAACTTAAAATGTGATCAATTTATCTTGAAAGGAAGGAAATCCTGAAATCCTTGAAAGTCCTAAATCCAGACTCTTAACATTAATGCTATAATTGAAAGGGATTTTCACTAGAAGAGAAATGGAAAAACTAAAAAAAAAAGTAATGAGAGACAGAAATATAAAACCTTGCAAGAATGGGAGAAAATTGGGGGTGAGGAAAATAACGTGGGGTGAATATATATGTTTCTCTGTAATACATATGTATGAAGCAAATTGTAGATATTATTATTATATGGATATCCAATCATAACGGAATATAAATAGTTAACATCTTCATAGCCCTAAGGAAAGTACAATACGTTGCTTTAAATCTCTGGGGTAAATGTGTTCAAGAGATTACTAAATTCTAAATCTTATCAGGTTCTCAGTAAATTGCAAGATTTCACTTGTAATTTAATTGCAGGAGTCACCGGCAACCAATGGTTAATTTGTGTGACATGGAAATAGAGGGAAAAAAATAATAAAAAAGTAAATTATAAAATTATAAAAACAGGCAAAATAAATAATAATATAATAATAGAACAGTGATATTAACATTTTAATTAAATGTATCAGCTTGGGCATGTGTTCTTCCATTTACCATACATGTATACAATTTAATTATTTTAGGTTTGGAACCTAAAATGTATTTAATAAAATGAATTAATATTTGAAAAATATTGAAAACAGTAAAAGGAGGATTCTGAAAATATACATATAAGTAAGAAAAGTAAAATGAAAAAATATCAACGAACAAAGAGATCAAAATAAAGAGACTGAAAAGTAAATATATTTAATTTGCAAGAAAAAAAATATATATAAAAACCCTATAACATTAAATACTAGATGCAATAAAAAATAGCAAATTGCTAAGTAGTAAAAAATAACAATTATCAAAAATATTAAATGTATGTGCATACCTGTTTCCCGGGAAATTAGTTTTTTTTTTTATTCTAAAGCTCGGTTAAGACATTATTTTATCAGTAGTTGTTTTTAAAAATGTTTAAACAATGCGTGAAAAATATAATATCAAATTATATTTTAGTTTAATGCCTTCAAACAATATGTCCACAACTGCATAACAAATTAATCTAAAGTCAAATATCCATATGAAAAAAAAATGAAATTTAAAATATTGATGCAAAAAAAATGAAATATATTTTGTTACAAAAAAGAAAAAAAGAAAAGAAAAAGAAGAAAAAAATCCTATTTTTTATTTTTAGTGATCTCTGTCCTGGGAGTGATCAAGTAGGTTTGTTCATGTCCTCCACAGGAGACCTCTTGTGTATTTAAACCCTTTAAATCGTCTCCCCTTTAAACACTATTTTATCGTTGCTTGTGGGCCAACCTAATGAGTATTAAACACTATCTCCTTGCAATTAGCTCACTCCTGACTTGGCTTTCCTGATTGACAGAGAAAAAGCAGTATCATCAGAATTTTCCCCTTGGCAATAAGTGCTGATTGGATCCTCAAAGTGAGCTTCTTCAAACTTTTTTTTTTTTTAATATTTGGCTCCTGAGTTCTCCTGTCTATACTGGAAACAGTCACTTCTCTCAGCTGTCTTAAAAGGACTGCAACATTTATACAGCTTGGCTTATACATCACTGTACATATCTCATTACATTATTATATATTTTTATTTTTTCATATATATATATATAAAAGAAGATTGCAAAGAATATCTTTTCCTTCAAACTTTTACTGGACAAAAAAACATGGGCTATTTTGGATATGTCCTCTTCTTTTGTGGGCTGAATCAGGTCCTGTCAACTTACCCAATTTGGTGGTAAGATTCATTCTTTGTTTTTTTTAATTCCTATAAAAATATGTTATGTATTTGCAATTGCTAAACTGCTTTATTAGAGTCAGGATTTTGTCTTTCTTAGTGCAAATGGTGCATTTATCCTAAAGTAAATATCACTGTATAAACATAGGTATATGTGTGTTTACACATGTGGCATAGACATTGCAGTTTTGTTTTTTTGCATTGTTACCTGATACTAAGTTGGAGTACAGTACAGTGCTATCAGATTGCGTTTGTAAGCCACAGTGTTCTTTGATCCTTTGGTTAGAACAAAAGCGTTTGATTGAATTAGAAAGATAATGCTACAAACTTACACGATTACTTCAAGGTGGTTTTGAGTCAGTCGACTTGAAGAATATAAGAGAAATGGAGCAAGGGATTTTTTTTTTCTTTCTTGCTGTAAGGGATTCACATTAAATCAGGTAAGACAAGACTCAACAGCTTGCAAATGCTGACAGCCACCAGAAGCTTCTGTTTAAGCTGCTGTGGAATAGGCTACTGCAGATACAAAAAAATCTGGGGACTGTTGTTAGGGGTAGGGGTCACCCAAACTATTGAGGTGCCTCCCTGGCACAAAAACTGCCTGGTAATACTATAAATCTGCTATGGGTTTTATGGGTCGTTGTGGTTCTTTTTTTTTCCACTGGGCTGAGCTACTCAGTGACATATTTGTATTCCAGTTTATCGACATTTTCTACATAATTAAAATATATTGATACATTTGTAGGTTAATTGTGCATTTTTTTGTTTTTAAAGGGAATATTATGTGTTTTTTTGGTTTCTGTAAACCTGTATTAATGAAAGTAGCAGACCCCTTTATCTATACATTTATGCAAGTGAATTTAGTTGGGGTTTTTTTTTTATGTGAGAGATTTGTAAGGTTCTTAGTGTCAATTTTATGGTTTTTTTTTTAAAAGATTTAAGTGATAAATATCAGGAGAAATATTTATCCGGTGCTTGATATACGTGTTTAAGAAAAAAGGAAATATTTGTGTTAAATGTTTGTTTTAAAATTAGATTTGTAAATGCAAGTCTGAGAATGTAGTATATTGCACAATGGCTAATGTGTTGTCTTAACAGCAGAATTACAGCTTTTAGATCCGGTTGATGGGTGGCTGTGCTGGGTATTTAGTGGGACTGAGATGGGCAGAAGGAATAATGAGCTGAGAGGGGTGCATTGGTATGGATGTGAGATTTATGAACATACTGGGGCAGATTAACTGAATGGTATGAGCGGGTATGGGCAGAGCGAGGGTCAGATTTACAGGTGTAGACTGGGAAATACTGGCAAACAGTGGCACAGAGAGGTTCAGATTGATGGGCAGAGGGCGATAATGGCAGGAACAGAGAAAGGCAGGGAAGGTTACTGGTAGGTATTTGTGGTCAACAAAGAGAGGTCAGATGGAAGTATGGATAGAGGGGCAGAGAGAAGGGCAGATTTACAGATGGTAAAATGGAGGTATTGATAGAGGGACACAGAGAAGGACAGATTTACAGATGGTAAAATGAAGGTATAGAATAGATAGAGGGACAGAGAGAAGGGCAGATTTACAGATGGGCAAAAAGGGACAAATTATCAGATGGACAGAGATTTTTGGAGAACCTGATCAGAGAATGGGCAGATTAACAGATGGACGTTGATTTTTGTAGAGCCTGGGCAGAGAGGGGCAGATTAACTGAATGGCAGAGAGTTATTTGAAGAACAGAGAGGTGCAGATTAACAGATGGACTGAGGGATATTTTAAGAGTCTGGGCAGAGAGGGTGCAGATAATCAGATGGGCAGAAGGAGATATGGTTAGAGATCGATAGAAATGAACAGTAATGTAGAGAGAGGGGTGAAAAAGATCAGAATGAGGGACAGAAGGTAAATTATAATGTACTTGCATGGGGTTCAGGGGCTGATTCTATAGGGGATATAATGGTACAACAACAAGTGAATTAATCCCCAGCAGAAGGCCAGGTGTGCAGTGGGGCATTTCTCTGCCTGAGTGAGCAACCAGCCTGAGGAGCTAACACAGGGATAGGCTGAGCAGGGCATGTTGTTGTCTTGCTAAAGTGATTACCTATATCACAGCACTGAGAGCCAGCTCTGCAGTAACAACCTGTTTGTACAGGGGAGACTGTTCTGAGAATCATATCTATAATTATAAAGCTCACCGCAGAGAGCATCAAGTAAATGGAGCTGAAACAAAACATGTATCTACACATATATAGCTTGTGTTGTAGAGAGAACATAGTATTCAGTGTAGTGGGATCTGTGAAATAGTTTGTATAACAATAAAAGTTGTAGCTCCATTTAGCAAGTGACAATCTCTGTCATTTGCTTGACAAATATTCTGCACATGACACGAGCAAAGCAGATCATTGCGTATGATACAGTATAATTGTAATTGTAATGATCAATGTATCTATATATAATCTTTCTCTGCTCTCACTCTCTTTCTTATCTATGTCTATGTATGTTTCATCATTATTAATTATATTATCTATCTCTCTCTCTCTCAACTATGTCTGTAAATTTGATCATTACTAATTATAATTATCTATCTATCTATCTATCTATCTATCGATCTATAATCTTTCTCTGCTCTCTCTGTTCTTATCTATGTCTATGTATGTTTGATCATTATTAATTATATTATTTCTCTCTCTCTCTCTCTCTCTCTCTCTCTCTCTCTCTCATCTATGTCTGTGAATTTGATCATTACTAATTATAATTATCTATCTATCTATAATCTTTCTCTGCTCTCTCTCTATCTCTCTCGTTCTTATCTATGTCTATGTATGTTTGATCATTATTAATTATATTATCCATCTCTCTCTCTCTCTCTCTCTCTCTCTCTCTCTCTCTCTCTCTCTCTCTCTCTTTCTCTCTCATCTATGTCTGTGAATTTGATCTTTACTAATTATAATTATCTATCATCTATCTAATTAGCTATCTATCATCTGAAAATTATGGAAATAAAATGAAAGGCTGAAGTACTAAAAACAGTTTTATTTCTTTTTTTTTTACTAGAATATTGTATAGATCCATTTATTGTATAAATCCATTTACATTTAGGAAACTATGAAATATTGCTTGTTTAAATGGACTTAGAAAATGGAATTAACTAGTACTTTCTTATTGAGTGGACTAAGCACCTTTTGTCCTGATTACTAACAAGTTTTCCCCTGTTTGCTAAACTGCAGTGAAGTGTTTCCATATTACAGAAATATAGGAACCAAAGCAAAAGTTGCACTTGCATGTTGTTGTTGGACAGGGGGACAGGATAGTGGGATGGGTGTCCACCAAACATCTTAGGTATTTGTGAGGGGGCGTATTTATTTCAATGACAAGGTAATAAAATGCAAATGCTCTCTTGAAAAGACAGGCACAGGGGACACCTGGACTGCAATCAATAAAAACCTATCTTTAATTCACAGTTATTATACAAGTTATAATTACAAAGCACTGCTGCATTCCTCTATCTGAGAAGGAAATTCATTCCTCAGAGCCTCCATAAATACTCTCCTTGTCACCTACAGAGTAAAATACAAGTCCTTACATCTCATATAAAGCCAGGATCAGAAAAAGGAGTCAAACTAAATAATGAATATGGAGCACATCACATCTATAGTGCACCTATATTATTTTATTTTACAAGATTTATAAGCAAATTGCTATCATTATTATTATTAGTAGTAGTAGTAGTAGTATTTTATGTAAAGCATTTACATAAACTGAAATACAATTGCATTGCTATTGGTATTGATTTGAAGGGACAGTATACTTGAATTTTTTTATTGTTTAAAAAGATAATCAATTTATTACCCATTCCCCAGTTTTGCATAACCAACACTGTTATAATAATATACTTTTTACCTCTGTGATTACCTTGTATCTAAGCCTCTACAGACATCCCCCTTATTTCAGTTCTTTTAACAGAATTGCATTTTAGCCACAGGAGTGAGCACAATGTTTTCTATGTGGCACACATGATCTAGCACATCTAACTGTGAAACACCGTCCAAATGCACTGTGATAAGAGGTGGCCTTCAATGTCTTAGAAATCTGTTCATGAGCCTACCTAGGTTTACTTTTCAACAAAGAATACCAAGATAACAAAGCAAATTAGAATGTTGTTTAAAATTGCATGCCCTATCTGAACAGTTGTTTGATATGTACAGGACCTAATATATATCTGTCCCTTAATGGTCATAGTAGAGGAGATAATCAAGAACCTCTAAGGGGTGTGCAGATGCACTGAAAACAATACAACATTTGCTAACAAAACACTAATTTAAATGCTTTTAAACATTTATTTTGTATTGTTTAATTGTCAATATACACTATGAAAACACATATTTAGATAGATATATATTTTATTATTATTATTATTATTATTATTATTATTTCTCCTTTAATCAGGGTTTTAATAAACTCTGTTGAAAACCAAACACCTTTAAAGTGCTAAAAAAAAAAGGTCAGAAGTCAAGGATTTAATCATTTAAAAAGCAGCAATTAATTATGGCTCAATAGACCACATTTTTTGTGTGGTTATTGGTACCAGAGTATAGTAAATGGTTTTAAAATGCATTATATACACCCAAGAGGTACAGTCCCCTAGACACATTAACAGCACAGTCTCACAACTTTGGGCTCGATTTATCAAGCCCCTACGGCTGCAAGTTCTCACAAGAACTTGCTTGCCGTGATTTATCAAGCAGCGGTCACCAGACCGCTGCTTCCCTAAGTTCTTCGCCACCTTTAAGGTGGCGAAATTCAATCTTCTCGGTCGAGTCCGACCGAGGAGATTGACAGCTCCTGCCCGCGCGTGATTGGCTGTGCGCGGGCAGGGGGTGGGATTGCACGCGAGCGCAAAATTGCGCTCGTGTGCAATGTTAATTACCTGCTGGTAATTTCGCCCCGCCACAGGCGAGCTGAGGCGTACATGGGCGCGTATACGGGCCCCTGTACGCCTCAGCTGTGATAAATCTAGCCCTTTGTATACTATTCAAAAGAACTTAACCATTAATGGAGGAAGGGGGGTAATGAGGTTTATACAGAAGATTACATTTTTTTTTCACATTGTTATCTCTCTCTTTCTCTCATTTTCTCTCTCTCTCTCTCTCTCTCTCGCTCTCTCTCTCTCTCTCTCTCTCTCTCTCTCGCTCTCATTTATCTATGTAAGTATATATGCCTGTGACACCTGATGGATGTAGATAACAAGAAAGTAAAAAAGTTACTTCATATGCATTTCCAAATTAGGACAATTAAAAAAAATAACCATAATAAATTTTATTTGAAACATAACTGTGTGACTCCCTCACCTTGGTCACCGGGTTGTGACATTCTAGGGAAGGGGTGACAAACCTATATGAGACTGTGTGCCCAATCTACCAATAATCTTATAAGTAAAATCCTCTCAAGTACCCAGAATATTTTTTTAAAGAGACATAAATCATTAAAGTACTTTTTTAAATATAAATCCATAATACATATATCAGTAAATACATCTTAATTGCTTATCTATAACACAGATCCATAAGAAAGGTAAATACATTATTAAACTTGCAGACAGTAAATCTAAGTAGTATGGTGGTCACACAGAAGTCATCATTTATTTTTAAGTGCCACATTAGGTATGGGTGACACCCTTGTTCTAAGGTATTCTGACATATTGTTTGTGAGGAAGTGATTTTCTGATTATACGGTGTAGAATAATTTACAATAGGAGATAGGCTGTAAATTTTAGCTTTCCTGAATTATCCTTCATTTACTTTGGTTATATATACAACATAAAAACAGCTTTCTATAACATTTACTGGTTATATAATTAGACATATATGCAAGATATTAAAAGTTTAGACAACTATTATGATACATTGAGCAATATTTGACTGTATGGACACAGTTTTAGTCCATTTCTGCCTGTGTACTCTTTAAATATTCCCCAAATATTTGTACTGTATATATTTATATTTTACTTTTTAAAATAATGTAATCATACTTTCCTTTAATTTATTATTAAGCAACCATTTTTCTTCCCCCCCATTAAAGGGACAGTAAAGTCAAATTTAAACTTTTATGATTGTGAAACTCATTAACTGAGGAGGTAGTGAATCCCAACACCTTAGCTACCTTTAAAAATGGTTTAGATACATTTCTGGCTAGAAACAGAATTCAGGGATAGGATTGCTTGTGTTAAATGGGCCACCTTTTTTATTGGGATTAATTTAAGCTCAACTGGAGCTTTTTTATAAGTATATTAAAGGGACATTATACACTAGATTTTTCTTTGCATAAATGTTTTGTTGATGATCTATTTTTATAGCCCATACAGTTTTTGTTTTTTAAAATGGATAGTTTTGCTTATTTTTAAATAACATTGCTCTGATTTTCAGACTCCTAACCAAGCCCCAAAGTTTTAGGAGAATATCGATGTATACCTACACCAGCTTGCTCCTGTTTGTGTAAAGAAGAGTCTTTTCATATGCAGAGGAAGGGGGAGGGGGGAGTGTCTGCTTTTTCCCACTTGCAGTGGGTGTTCCAGTAACCTTTTTAGCAGAGCTAAACTGGAAGCTTCTAAGTAAGTTTTTAAACAGTTTTATACTGGATTTTTAGATCAGTATCTGTGCATCTTATTCTTTATAGTAGTGTCTATTACATGCAGTTATATGAAAATTGGTGTATACTGTCCCTTTAAGATTTGTATTGGTTGAACTCAATGCACTTCTGTCTCTTTTAAACCTCATCTGCTATGTTACTATGGATAGATCATGCAATTTTAAACAACTTTCCAATTTACTTCTGTTATCAAATTTGCTTTTTTCTCTTAGTATCTTTTATTGAAGAGTAAAACTAAGTAGGGTTCATATGAGCTTAGAAGTGTCTTTAGTACTCTATGACAGCAGTGTTTTGTAACATTGTATAACAAAGCTACAAATAATGTTGTGAACACTGCTGTCATAGAGTACTAAAGACACATGCACACTCCTGAGCTCTTCTGAGCCTACCTAGTTTTACTCTTCAATAAAAGATACCAAGAGAACAAAGCACATTTGGTAACAGAAGTAAATTGGAAAGTTGTTTAAAATTGCTGCTCTATCTGAGTCATAAAAGTGTAACTATAACTTTACTGTTCATTTATTATAGAGTGGGTAATAAAACACATTTCTCAATATTTGGGTTGCCATAGCAATATCTATTTTTGAGTTGAATCCTTACTCAAAGCTTCATAGTTTCTGTATATTTAAAATATTAATTAGAATATCAAATGTAACAACTACATATTTAATGAACCAATCAATTATATGAATATTGGAGAGAAAAAAAAAAACATTCAGATTTTTTTTCAAAACATATTTTGGCACTATCATTTAAACTCTTATTGAGATATTAAATGTATAGAGGTCCAATTTCTACTGAATATGTTTAAAGATATAATGCAGAAAATATATTATTTATAGAAAGTACACTAATTTAGTTGCTACAGAGCAAATAATAAAAAAAATGTCTGGGCTAAAATAATGAGAATGTTTGTAATTAACTTTTAAAAGGTAATTGTGCTTTCTTAATTATTATTATGCAAGGAAAATGTAAATATTATTTCACAAATGCCACTGATTTGATCTCTTTAGCAATAAAGGAAATCATATCCCAGGCTTTGTCCATAATGAATAACTTAGCTGCATATACTGTGTCTTAGGTACCAAAAATAGACACTGTGCTAATTGCATAAAGTGATTTTTTTTTCTAAAGAAAGTGTTTCTGGATAATTCTGTAAAGTTTTTAGAATGCCATGGTTTACCTTTTAAACACCATTGTCTTTCATTAAACAAACCATGTCCGTCTGATAATGTTAATATTTATCTTTCTATATAGTTTCAATATCTGTACATCTCATGACTCTTTCTGGAAGGAAATAATCTTAGGGAGTTTAGAGCAATGCAAATGTGGAGATCTTAGGTAATGCAGCAGGTTCATGACTTAACCCTTTATCTTCCACACTCATGTAAATCTCTGTCATTCAGCTCCTATCAGTTTATAAAAGAGTTAAAACATTGACTACTAGAAAGAGGCTACATTTCTCGATGGTAGCCAAAAGGGTTAAATAATTAATGCAGAGAATTGATTTATTTGTTTGGGACTTTACTGCTTTGTATAACAGTAAACTCTATAACGTGTCTGGCAGCTCAGGAGTTAAAAAGGCTTTAACACTTTCATTACCCCTGTGGAACAAAAATGAGCTCTCTCCTTTGCGTATCCGGCAAATGCATTTCAAGGGGAAGAAAACAAAAGGATGCATTTTTTTTTACAACTGTGCTTCATAGGTAGAAAAAAAGGAAAACAAATCCCTTTGGGATATTTTTACTTTGATGAATGCAGGGTTTGCATTAGCAAAACCTTGTTGGCCTTATATATCCTCAGAGGCTTAATTTTTAGGATTTACTGGTGACAGTGACAGTAAAATTTATATAATTTCAGCACAGCGGTAGCTATTTGCAAGGATCTTGCTCATCTGATATCTAACACTTACAGAGATATTTTTGGATGTCATCACTTGCCAGAATTATATCATCTGATTCTGAGCACCTAATCCCACAGCCTTCATCAGCCTGAATACTGTGTGGAATTTTCCCAAATTTTTAGTAGATGCACAAAAAGATAAATTCAATCACTAATTGAAACCATTGTAGTTGCACATTTAAAGAATTATTATATATTAGATAAGAGTCAGTTCTATAAACAGCAATCCTACTTCTAAAAACCCTCGCTAGTACTATGAAACAACTGTCATAATTCTCTGAAGTAAGTTTTTATCTTGCGAACAGTGTGACTCATAAAGGGGTGTTCCCTGCTTTTAAAGGACCACTCAATGTAGTATAATTGCATAATTGACAAGTGCATAATAAGATAAGGCAATAACATCTACTCTAAATTTCAAAGAAGCAGTAGATTTTTTATTGCCAAATTTATTTTTTTTCTCCCTTTTTCCCCGGCCCTCTGTATCATGTGACAGACATCAGCCAATCACAGACTAGAATACGTATACCCTGTGAGCTTGTACACAAGTGTGAATATAAAAAGATTGTGCAAAATTTCATGATGGAAGTAAACTGAAAAGTGTCTTAAAACTTCTGTTCCTTCTGATTCATAAAAGTTTATTTTGACTTAAGTGTCCCTTTAAGTACAGTATATGTAAGTACAATACAGAAGGGCTTATTCAAAAATGTAATTTAAAATCATATAATGAATACATATAATATTGAAATAAAAATGTGCAGTAAAAAACAAACTATTGTTTAATCACATTAAACATTATAACAAAGTGGTTTTGCAAAACTCGTATTTAATGGATATAATTAAAAATCCTATTGAAATTAAGCAGGAAACGAATTATTTAAGGTACGCAGTAAAAAATGTAGTTAAACTACAGTGCAAATGCCAAAAAATCCTGTGAAATTCGTACATATGAGTATTATTTTCCTTACTGTAAAATAAGTTTCCCCACCTCTGCTAGAGGGCTGAACAGAGAACAGGGGCGTTCATTGGGCGTAGCTGAAATTTCTCTTCCAGGTCTCTGCGTATTCTCTAAATATTTTCCCCTTGTAGATCTCTGGGTTTTTTCTCGCAAACTGAAAGGTGGTGAGACTGTGTCAAAATACTGAAAACGCTTATTACCATCATAAAAAAACACATGCATACAAAAACAAAAGCAATTGTAAGATGCTATACAGTGAAAACAGAGTCCATTATTTGTATTGGCTACAGTATTTTATTGGGTCCAATAAAGGAAATATATATATATATATATGAATTTGAAACAAATCCCCCACTTTTCTTAAATATTTAAGGGAAAAGCAAAATAAAAACAATGCAATTAAGAAAATAAAAACAAAACTCTGGATCAGTATATTGTATACTGTTTTTTGAAGATGATCTTTTTATTATTTTTAAACTGTATGAAAACAAATATTGCAAAAATGGCTACATTCCAGATGCCGGTCTGTGGTTTGGAATAATACGCTCTGAAATAACTTTCGGAGTGTTGTAGATTTGCTTCACTACATAATGTTTAAACAGGCACACATCTTCTAAAGGTATCTATTGTCTTTCACTAGGGGTAATTATCAACTAGTAAAAGTAACAAAATTGGTTCCTTTTTTATCTATGTGTTAATTATTAATTCAGTGCCTTTCAGAAAGGTTGCGCTACCCAAATATGTCTTGTTCAACCTGTCTCAAAATAGACTATATATCACTTCAGAATAAAAGGGGCGTTGAGTAGACCTGCCATCCTCTTTAGGTTGAAATTCCATTAAAATACAATTGAATTCCTCATTCTCTTCTTTTTTTGTTCACATACAAGAGGACCTGACACGACAACCACAGCCTTAACATCTATTTTAAATAAACAGAGCTCTGAGTTAAAAGGAAAGCCACATGGATATACTGAGAACTCAGATGTGTGGTGCACACACACAAATACTGACATACAGAACCACAGACACATACTCATGGGCACACTCACACACTTGTACATGTGCACAGTGACATAAGAAAGGTTATAGACACACCAACACACACCCATGGACAGGACACACATATAATACAAACTTGCAGACGGACACACATATACACACACTTCTATATATATATATATATATATATTTATATAACACCCGTATATAATATAACATATTTAATATATATAAATATATATACTGTATATATATATATATATATATATATATATATATATATATATATATATAAGGTTTTTATGTTTTATATTTGCGTTACACTTTATTCATACACATGTATATATATATATGTATATATATTTGTTTTTTCTTTTTATGATTTAAAAGTGGTATTGTATAGTTAGTTTCACCATGAGGCAATTTGCACTACATTTTATTCTCAATAAATTGGTATTTTTGGCATACCTGTATTATATGTGTTTTTTGATTGCAGCCACTCAATCTCTGTTTAATCTCGGAGTGTGCTTTCTTATATATATATATGTAATAGAAGGCAGCACTCACTGGTCTTGAAAGAAGCAAAAGTATCTTTAATTAAGTGATGTTTCGGGGACAGCTCCCCTTCATCAGACCCCAAGGGAGGGAGCTGTCCCTAAACATCACTTAATTAAAGCTGCTTTTGCTTCTTTCAAGACCAGTGAGTGCTGTCTTCTATTACCTATATCATAACCTGCATTCAACACCCCTGGCAATGATACATCTGTTTGTGAGAGTGCACCTATCTCTGCAAGTATATATATATATATATATATCAGGGTTGATTAGTTAGTTTTTTTTATTAATCTGAAGAATAATTCCAGCTAATAAACTGCATATCGTTTGAGCAGAAAAGTTAGAAAAGAGTATATAGAACAGCATATTACAGAAAAAACAGCATTGATAATTGTTTAACCTCTTCATTGGAAGGGAATACATTTGCTCACCAGAGAGCTTCTCGGCTTTTGATATGCAAATGTACCAATGTGAGGTGCATGAAACACAAGTTGTTTGTGATTTATGTTTTGTCTGTCAATGAAGGGCAGTTGTACTGCTCACTAAGAGCTTTTGTTTCTTGCGGATACATTTGTACAGGGAATTTACATTGGAAGACTCAGCAGCCAAGGGGTTTATATACACTACTCATGGCTAATGTGTGAATATTATTTTCCAGATTTATTTGTTTATATAATCGTTGTTTTAACCGGTAAGATCCTGAGTTGGGATGGGTGAATGTCTCAGGATATTATATAAATGTTGACAGTTCTCATTCATTATTAAAGAATACTGAATATTTTCTGAACATTCGACACATTTTCATTTTATTTATTTCAATGTATCTTTCTTTATATGGAATGTAATATTATTATATTAAATGCTTCACTTGGATGTTAAATTTAATATATGAATATCAAATTAAACATTTGAATATTCCAATGTTATCATTCAAATGTTGACTTGTCTATATGTCTATAGTGATCAGCATTCAAATATAATATTCAAATGTGGTTTCAGCAACTGAATGCTACATTCCATCTTCAGATGCTCTAATGCAATATTAAAATGTTTACATTTGTTTTGTAGTAAAACCTGAAAGGTAAAATGAATGACAATGGGATTATTTACCCTATTGCCCAACTGCTGTCAGTTAAACCACGACTATATCTTAAGGCATTTTGTACCATGGGCCCTGAGTGACAGAGGGAAAACAAAGTTTGCCCCTTTTTACAAAAATATGTTGCTGCAGTGGGATTAAACCACTGTTCCATATTATTGGCACAGTAATTATTAAATTGTTGCCCTATATAGTACTGCTACAAAAGGGTTAAGCTGTTGCTCTATGCTACCTTGGCATAAATGGATTGAATAGTTTCTATATAAGTTATAACACAAAGCTCGGTTAATAAATGTCCTGCACTCAAGGGGGCTTAATAATTGATCTTTGTGCATTAGTGTCATCGAAGGGTTCAAATCACTGTTCATCTAGGGGCAAATACATATGGGAGGCGTTGGGGCTGAGCAGTATTTGAGAGCATGCACACACACACACATACATATGTATGTACATATTGTAATTACTTAGTGTTATGGAATATAGTAAAAATACATATTGTGGCAAAATAAATCAGTGTTTAAATCTCAGCTTAAAGGGACAATCCAGCCTAAATTTAAATCCACATGGATGCATTTCAGTGTTGAATAGAAGCATTTATATAATATATATGTATTAGCAATAATGCTTCTAATAAAAGTTATAGCTGTTTCAAAAGTGTATTTAAGTATGCGCCGTGCACCAGCATTTTAAACACAGCACTTGCTCAGAGTGTCTAAGATGCTTGAATCATTTCGTAATAACTAAATTTGTAAATTGCTGACATGATATAAGCCCCACTTACTCTCTGAGCAGCTGTAGTATTTAAAATGCTGGTGCACTGAGAATATCTAGTTATGCTGCACATGCACGTGTAGAGAAAAACTTTAACACTAAAACACTGATAACTTTTACTAGAAGCATTTTTGCCAATACATGTATATTGCAAATGTGTTTCTATAGAAAGATGTAATTCATCTATGTGCATTTAAATTTTGACCTGAATGTCCCTTTAAACTTCATGAAATGTGAGAGTTTATGTGTTCCGTCAAATACACAAAAGTAAATTCAGAACACAATCCTCATCCCTACACAGTGCACACATGACATCATCAGTGACATCATTTAAAAATACCAAATAATTAGCTAATTAGCTTACTAATGGAGTTCTAGGAATATATGTAGCCTAGACAGATTGCATAAAACAGGGTTAGACAAATCCCAGGAGCTTGGAGAATTTTAACTCTGACTCCTGACATTTTGGGGTTTTCTACATGTGGTCTCTTTGTAAAATCCTTACCTGGCTCCAAAAATTGTGTGGCTGGATCCTATGGTTTTATATAAATGTATTGAACCCCTCTTAAGTATATTTTAGTCACTTACTACTGTACTATCTATATGTTAGTGTCATTGTGTTGAGCGACATTTAGGCCTAAGTAAAAAATTGATCTTTTCATCCAGCTTTTAAGCATGCCATGTATGTAATTATTAAAATTATTATTTCCTATTGCAGCTTTGTTTTACCAGTTAAAGACAAATTGTTCTATAAGCCAAATGTTTATCATCATGTTTAATATTCAAATGTAGTAAAGGCAGAAACATTTTAACTGTTCAGTTGACAGGCTGCGAATATTGAATGTTGTAGATTTTAGGTCATATAAAAAAAAAAAAAATAACCTTAATGGGACATTGTATTGACAGCATTGATATGGAGGGATATTTCTCACTGAAACATTCCCAAATCATCTAGAAATATTCTTCCTTTAACCCCTAAATTAAAGTATATTTCCAAAAAACATTTTATAAATATATCTTAGAGGAATGTGTTCAAAATGTCTGACTTAGACTGTGTCTATATCTCAAGCAGTCTATAGACAAAAAGAAATATTATTTTGAGGATTTCCCTGTCAGGGCCTCCTGATATCGCTTGTTCCCACATGGGTATAATGTAGCTGCTGGCGTTCTCATCTTCTCAGCATGACACCCCAGTAGGTTGGCGCATAATTAATCTGCGTAATGAAGAGCAGAACCTTATTTGCAAATACTAATATATGCATAAATGGGATAGTTTTCTTGAAACAAAATAAAGACAGTAAACATGAAGCATATTTATATGCAGAAAACTCTAAAGATACCAAGGCTTGAGGGACCATGGATAGCTCCGTGATTGTACATTCCCTTGAAATATGGAAGTTTACTATTTAAAAAATATCACTAATAATTAATTATAATTAGTGGCTGCTAAACTGAAAAAACAAAGTATCTAACAGGTTTTTTTTTCTGCAATACTTTGACTTTGATGTATAGTCTACCAAATGCATGTACAGTCATACCCCTTTTTTGGTTTCCTACTGCACATAAAAGTTATATTTACACTATACTGTAGTCTATTTTTTATTTCTTTTATTTTATTTATAACCAACATAGGGTACAAGAGTAAACTTTGTATCTGTGATACACCACGCAGGGTGTAAAAAGAGATTACAAAATTGATAAAGCAATATGGTCAAATGCAACAATCTTCAATATCAAATACATTAAAGGGACATTATACACTAATTTTTTCTTTGCATAAATGTTTTGTAGATGATCTATTTATATAGCCCATAAATTTGTCCTTTTTTAAAATGTATAGTTTTGCTTATTTTTAAATAACATTGCTCTGATTTTCAGACTCCTAACCAAGCCCCAAAGTTTTATGTGAATATTGTCAGCTACCTACTCCAGCTTGCTCCTGTTTGTGTAAAGGGTCTTTTCATGTGCAAAAGAAGGGGGGGGGGGTCTTATTTCCCACTTGCAATGGGCTTTCCAGCTACCTTTTCAACAGAGCTAAACTGAGAGCTTCTAAGTAAGTTTTTAAACAGTTTTATACTGGATTTTTATATCAGTACCTGCGCATCTTATTCTTTATAGTAGTGTCTATTACATGCAGTTATATGCATATTAGTGTATACTGTCCCTTTAAGAGTTCAATGTTCACAGTTACAGTGAAGGCAACAAGAATCTTCAACAGATAAGAAAACCGTCTAGAATATATGCATATGTACCTCAATGTTGGGGTTTTATTATTTTATAAGCTAAAGCAACTAAACTACACATCTATAAACAGAAACAAAATAGAACTAAAATGAGTACTCTCATAAGAAGAGGTATCACGCTGTAAGAAAAAATATGGAGACCCTTTATAATTTAGGTTAACTTGAACTCAAACGTCAGTTTTAATGAGGCATAAAAAAAAACACAGGAGAGAACTCCTACTCCCCTGCCCCTGTCTCCCCCTTGTTATTTATTTCAAAAACTATCAATCCAACCAAAACTCTGGAAAATCTCCTGTAAGTGCCGCCATACAGAAAAAATCTGATTTCTTAAACATTGCTATTGATTTTTTCTGGATGCCTTCCGGAAAGGAGCATATTACCTTGAACCATTTGGAGAAAAATCTCTTGACAACTGTATCCTGAGCGGGATCTAAGTCGTATTGTTCCATACCAATCTGTAATAAGACTCTACTAATACATTCTTTTATACTTGGGCTGTGTTTGGATTTCCATGAGCTTAGGATCATATTTCTACCAATCAGTATTGCTGTATTGATTAAGTTACTATTTTCTTCCCAATATGATTTTTCATGCATTAATATTATATCTAGTAAATCTAGGGTCAGTGGTCTTTCTAAAAATTTGTTTAGCCAGTATGTAACTTTAAGCCAAAATTCTCTAACCTTAGGACATGTCCAAAAGCAATGTTTTATATCCGCTGATGGGTATGAGCATCTAGAACAACACATTGGCTGATGTGACTATTTAGATATTCTATCTGGAGTTAGATACGTGTTGTTGATCAGCTGCATATGCACTTCTCTCCAATTTTGTAGCTTGCTACATTTATATAAGATCTGCACACTCTTAGAAACTCTGTCTGCTGTAAAATCAGTAAGATCTGTCCTCCATTTAGAATAGATAATCTCTAAGTTTTTATGTCCCATCTCTGTCTTGTGTTAGAATCTTATACCAGATGGCAATTGATAGCTGTCCAGCTTTATATAAAGTAATACCTTGTTCTAATCCCCCATAGAGACCAGTCCCTTCCATACTTCTCTATCAAATTAAAATAATATTGTCTAATCTGTAAGTAAGCAAAACATTCTTGAGCAGGTAGTAGATATTCTTGCCTTAAAGTCTCAAATGATTTAATTGAACCCGTCTCTTGATCCTCTAGTTGATATACGATCTCTAAGCCTTTTTGATGCCATTTTTTTAAGTGCTAGTCACTAGACTAGGTGCAAATTCTGGGTTCCCCCATATTGGTAGATATTTGGATTTGGACATATGTGTATCTATCTTCAATGTTTGACTATATTTTTTCCAGGCTTTGATTACATTGAAAAAGGTTTTTATAACTTTAATATTCTTGGGGATATCTTTCTCTGGTAAATGCAATAGCCCTGGCAAGAAGGAGAGTGGAGTAATCACCTCCTTTTCGATTTGTAAATGTGTAATTACATTTTTTTCTGTGATCCAATTAAATGCTATTTTAAGCATAGATGCCCAGTTATAGAATTTGATATTAGGCATTCCTAAACCTCCGTAGTCCCTATTCTGCATCAGTTTTTCCATTGCTACTCGTACTTTCAACCCTTTCCAGAAGAATTGGGTGCACTTTTTATAGAAATTCTTTATATCTTCTTCTTTTATTAGTAAAGGAAGATTTTGAAGAATAAATAATATCTTCGGAAAAATAATCATTTTAATCAGATGTATTTTGGCTGAAAGTGCAAGTGGAAAATATTTCCATCTTTCAAGCTTATCTATAATTGATTTCCAGAGTTTGTTATAATTTATCTTGTACCAGTCTGACGGATCTCTACTTACATATATACCAAGGTATTTAATGACATTCTCTGCCTCTTTAAATGGATGGGAGTCTAAACTCCCCCTATCCTTATTTAACCAGAGAATTTCTGACTTGGATGTATTTATTTTATATCCCAAAAAAGAACTGTTCATATTTATAATTTCCATAAGGGCATAAGGGATATTCTTTTTTGAATTACTAATGAATACCAGTAGATCATCTGCATATAGAGATAGGATGACTCTAGATTTCCCCACCCTTATGCCTTCTAAATCCTTCCTGAGACAGATTGCTAACGGTTCTATAGATAACTTAAAATATAGTGGCAAAAGTGGGCAACCCTGTCTGGTGCCCTTGGCTATGGTTATTTTATTAGAGAGAGATCCATTTATTAATAAGGTAGAAGTGGCATTTTTATATATTAAATCAATAAACCTATTAAATTGGCCAGTGATTCCAAAGTTTTCTAGTGATGTTAATAAGTGATCGCATATGATAGAATCAAAGGCCTTTTCTGCGTCACTTGCTATAAGTGCCGTGTCCATGGCACTTTTACTTTTATCGCTTTATTTCTGCACCTTAAGCCAAATGTTTTCAATCAGTACCATTAATCTCCTCATGTTCCTAGCCACGTTTCTACCTTGCATAAAGCCTGTTTGATCTTGGTGGATTATTGGGTCGATCATTTTTTTAAGCCTATTTGCTAATATTGCCGTTAGCAACTTATAGTCGTTGTTTAACAGGGATATTGGCCTATATGAATCGACTTTCTCTGGATCCTTATCTTTTTTAAGGATTACATTTATAACTGATGCTGAAAAATAAGGGGATACCATACTGTATTGTATATAATAATTATTAAATATATCTTTTAACGTGGGAGCTATTTGTTCTTTGAGAATTTGATAGAATTCTAGCGGTAATTGATTTGGCCCTGGGGCTTTCCCTGAGCTAGATACTTCAATTGATTTTAAAATTTCCTCTTGTTCTATGGGGGCATTGAGAATTTCTAAGTTTTCCTTGGTCAATTTTGGGACTTGTTGGCTCTTCCAAAATGTATATTTGTTACTATTGTTTATTTCTTGTACAAATGTTCTTGAAATAGTTAAAGAAAATCTCCGTAATTTCCGCTGTATTTTTATATGTTTGCCCGTTATTTATAACAGCATTTATGCATGTTTTTTTTTTCTTCTTATGGGCATTTTCTAAAAGTGCTAGCCATCTCATAGTTTTCCCATTAAAGCTACTGAAGATTGCCTTTTTTTTAAAGTCTGTCTAATACAATTTGTGATTAAGAAAATTATTCCTTTCTAGTTTTTTTTCTTGATATTTTTTCCATAATTGGGGTTTTCAGTATATCTTTTAACGCTATTTCTTAGAGTGTTCGAGAGTTGTAATTCTCTTGCTTTAGACTTTTTATTTTTTATAATAAGCCATGCTTTTATTTCCCCTCTAAAATATGCCTTCGCTGTTTCCCATAGTATTTCTGGTTTTTCTCTATATGACCTATTAAAGTTAATAAACTCATTCCATTTACTTCTCATCCAGTTTTGAAAATCTATGTTATTTAACAAGTATCTTGGGAAGAAGAAACGGCTATTCAGGGATCTTCCTTGTAGCTTATTGTGTATAAAAAGAGAGATGCTAGCATGGTCGGATATGCATATGTAATTTATTCTTCTATTTAATTCCATATGTAGTAATTTCTCGCTGACTAAAAAAAAAATCAAATCTGGAGAAGGTCTTATGCGTTTTGGACTCACAAGTGTACCGTTTTTTATCGAGATTTTGGATCTGCCAGATATCCTTTACCCTTAGGGTTTTGCATATGTTAGCAAGTATTTTAGCTTCTTTATTGTATTGTCTGCTATATCTTTTATTTATTCTGTCTAGTTTTGGATCCATCGTCATATTATAATCTCCTGCTAAGATTAAGTAAGACTCGGAATACGTTGTCAATTTTAGTACTAACTTACTCCAAAATTTCTCGTCTAAGTAGTTTGGACCATATATATTACATATAGTATATCTTATTCCTGTAATCCCTAAATGTAAAATAATAAATCTTTCTTCCCAGTCTAGCTCTTGGGAGAGGATTTTGTATTCAAGATTCTTATTGAAGAGACAGGCTACTCCTTTTTCCTTCCCTTGCATGGAGTGGCATTTACCTCCCCAGACCCCCACCCATTTCATTTTTAATTTATTTACTTCACTATTTCTTAGATGTTTTTCTTGGATAATAGTGATATCTGGTGAATCTTTTTGAAGATAGCTTATAATCCGTTTCCTCTTAATCAGTGATGTTTTACCCCCCACGTTCCAGGATACAATATTCAGACCTATTTTAGTCATTTAGGGTGTTTTGCAAAACATGTGGGGCACAACATCCTGTAACCCCCAAAAAAAGAGGGGGAGAGAGGGGGGAGAAGAAAAAAAAAAACAAAAACAAAAAAACAAACAGGCCTCAATATCTCTTGATTAGTAAAATCAGCCTTTATATAAAACTTGACCACAATAGCACCCAAAATAAAACATGTTTTTCTTATTAACATACACTTTGTCCAATGCATATCATCTTAGTGTCAGATCTGACACATATCTTATTCTAAATCATGTATATATATAAATCCTTAAATCCAGAATATTATGTCAGATTATCAATAAATTGCTCTGTTGCCTGCCTAGCCTCAAATAACTATACTGTAGTCTATTAAGTGTGCAATAGCATTATATAAAAAAAACAACAATACAAAATAAAATAAAAATAAATCTATATATACCTTAAATAAATACTTTATTGCTTAAAAATTCTAATCATCATCTGAGCCTTTAGCAAGTCATACTATTTTTGCTGGTGTGTGTATATATATATATATATATATATATATATATATATATATATATATATATATGTGTGTGTGTAGATATGTGTATATATCTGTATACATGTGTATGCATGAGTATATATATATATATATATATATTTATATATATATATACAGTATATATATATATATATATATATATATATATATATATATATATATATATATATATATATATATATATATAGATAGATATCCTCTTAAGGACCAGGCACTTCAGACAAAAACATTTAAATAGAAATAGAGCTTTTTTCTTTTTTTTTTACCTATCAAAACTTTATATTTTTTTTAGTAGACAACCCAAAGAATTGATCTAGGCCCATTTTGGTATATTTCATGCCACCATTTCACCACCAAATGCGATCAAATAATTTTTTTTTTTTACTTTTTCATAATTTTAGGTTTCTCCCTGAAATGTTTTACAATCAGCTTGTGCAATCATGGCAGAAATGGTTGTAAATGCTTCTCTGGGATCCCCTTTGTTCAGAAATAGCAGACATATATGGCTTTGGCATTGCTTTTAGGTAATTAGAAGGTCGCTAAATGCTGCTGTGCACCACACTTGTATTATGCCCAGCGGGGAAGGGGTTAATTAGGTAGCTGGTAGGGTTAATTTTAACTTTAGTGTAGAGATCAGCCTCCCACCTGACACATCCCACCCCTGATTCCTATCTTACCCCTCTCAAACAGCTCTCTTCCCTCCCCCACCCCCCAAAGTTCACCCCCATCTTAAGTACTGGCAGAAAGTCTGCCAGTTTAAAAATAAATAGGCAATTTAAAATATATATAAATATATTTATATATATATAAAATACCCATTTTTTATACCCCCCCCCTCAGTACCCAAACCGCCCTCCCAGATCCCTTTTCCTCAAATTATCCCACATATGATCCCCCTCATTGCCCCTACTCCCTCCTTCCTCCTCAATCACGCAGCTGGAGTTTTTTTCCCTGTAGTGTGGCGTAGTGGTCCCGCCCGCTTCTGCCCTCCTTCCGCCTCCTCCAGCGATAGGCCGCCCACCGCCTTCCTCCTTACGCTCCCACTCATCAACGATCCGTACCACCGCTGGCCACAGAGTGGCCCTCTCTGCTTCGGTAACTCTGCAACTCGTGGGGCATGCAGAAATAGCATGATTTCACAATTTTGAGCGAGATTGTGGCAAAGAGAAGCCCAGGCGCTGGTCACTAAGGGGTTAAATGTGTATATATGTGTATTTATATGTTTATATGTGTATATATGTATATACATGTGTTTGCATATGTATTTATATGTTTATATGTGTATACATGTGTATGCATGTGTATTTATATGTTTATATGTGTATATAAATGTGTATACATGTGTATGCATGTGTATTTATATGTTTATATGTGCATATATGTGTATTTCTATGTTTATATGTGTATATATCTTGGAAAAATGGTGCTGATAGACTTACTTGACGCAGGGTTGCCAGAAACCTTCAATTTGTAAAAAAAATGCAATGTCTGCGAAGCGCAATAAAACGAGGTATACCTGTATATTGTTTCATGTAATAGTTGTTGGACTTAGGGATGAAATGTTGAGTATTTCAAACAGTTGTTTAAATGGAACATACACTGTTGAGAGCATTCACTGGTTTGGGACACTGCACATTTATATTCCTTAAAGTATTTTTTTTTTTTTGCTAATTTTCTCATGCTGAATATTTTAAGCATCACATCCTATCTCTGATCTTCCTTGAGCATAATAATGTATTAGTTCATGAAAGCATGAAATGTCATTTTTTTCTATACATGGTTCAAATGGAGTACCTATATATGTTTGTATAAATATAACATACTACTTATTTAGTAATATGTTGCTGTTCAAATATTATTTTTAATGTAGCACTGAAATTCAAATACCCTGCGCTCCCGCCACCCACTTCTGAAGTAATTTTTTTGTGAGCTAACTACTATTCTCCAATTAGCACACTAGAGACAAAAGAAAAAGTGTGTGTGCCATCCGGCTAGAGCGTTGATTGGAATACAGTCCAAACTGTTAGCTTAGTAAAAAAGTGGGCGGCTGGATCACAGGGTATTTGAATTTCATATCTAAATTAAAAAGTAAGTTATAGCGAATCTTCATTACAACTGATGAATTAAACTCTGTCTAAAATATCGCTAACATTCCAGATCTGTTTATACCAAGGGGAAAGTTTCCCATCACTTTAAGTATAGAAACTTACTATTTACTTCTATTATAATATTTAGTTATTATCATGTCTTTGTCTTAGTCTCTTTTGTTGAAACACTGCTCCTTTCCATCAGAGCATTTCTAGGTATGCTCAGGAGCATGCAGGTGTATTACTCATTATCTTCTTAGCCTACCTCAGAATGCTTTCATGTGAAGAAGTTTACACCAAAAGAAAATACAAATTTGATAAGTTAAGTTAACTGATAAGTTTATCAAAATTTTACGGTCTTTCTGAAGTTTTATTATAACTTCCACACACCTTTAACCCTCTAAATCCAGAAAGACAAATGCTTAGGAATCATTGAGTAACAATGATTAATCCTGACTGCCGGTTCGCTTGTGTGAACCTGCAGTCAAAGGAGAGAGAAGGGTTTGATAATCGAGCCCATACTGTGCACTCTTGACCATGCTCAGTAGGAATTGGTACCTCAGAAAGTGTCCATATAAAAGATTGCGTAAGTTTTCAGAACAGTGGTAAACTGGAATTTTTTTTTGTTAAATTCTGTACTCTATCTAAATCATGAAAGTTTAATTTTCACTTTAGTAGTGTAACTTTAAAAATAATGTACACATCAATAAAATGACTAATGAATGACTGATAACACTGGTATATTATGACAGCTGTTTTATTTTTATTATTTTGCGCTATTTTACGAAAGTTATATTTTGCACTCCACTTGTAATCTAACCCTAAGTATTTATTTTGCTTGTTTTCTCTGTAATTCACCTCTAAAAAATATGGGCATTTTTTGTGCTGCTGTGAAGCCTGCAGTGACTACTGTATGATTAAAATCCTGTCCCTTCAACATTGTTTGCAGTGATTGATCAGGGCAAGAGGTTATTTATATTTGCTCATAATTGAACACAGCAAAGGTGATTATTTTATGAGGGGTTTAGTTTAATGTTTCATGAACTGTTAAATTCTGACTGGCACCTCAAATCCCTTTGGTTTCAGACTGAATCCAAATTTGTATCAATTGAACTTGATCTTATTGTTTAAAAAATGTTTGTCAGAAATACTGTAAAAGTAAAAACTGGAAATTAACAGACACTAAAGTCACAAATAAACTTTTATGATTCAGATAGAACCTGTATTTTAAGTGATTTTCCAATCTACTTCCTAATTTTACATAGTCTTTTTATATGCACACTTTTTGATGCATCAGTTTCTACTGTGCATGTGCACGTGGTTGCTGGGTATATGTATACTAGTCTGTGATTGGCTGATGGCTGTCACATGATACAAGGGGCCAGCTAATGGGGGAGATACATTTGTCAGAAAGAAATCTACTGTAATTAATGGTCTTTTAACTCACATATATTTTTGGGATTAATCTTCGACAACTATTTTGCTTTTTCTTAAATGGACAGTTTATGTTGTGCTGCTTTTTCTATAAAGGGACAGTATAGTCAAAAACAAAATTGAAAAAAAAATAATGTGAAGAATGGTTGCCATGCTTTAGCAAGGATTAATATATCATTTGCTTATCTTTTATCTTTTTCTTATTATCAAAAACAAGCGTCCCTTTTAAATATTTGGGCCGAATTATCATTGTGCGAGCGGACATGATCCGATATTGCGGATCATGTCTGCTGCACATAGGTAAATGCCGACAGCATTCGGTGTAGGCATTTATCATTGCTGGTGCAAGGCCGCCCCCTGCAGATTGGCCGCTCGATCGGGTTGATTTCTGGCGATGTATGTCCGCCGCCTCAGATCAGGCGGACAGGTTATGGAGCAGCGGTCTTTAGACTTGATAAATATGCCCTATAGTATGAACTGTAGGTAAACTTTGCAATATAGATCTATTACATATTTTGCAGCTAAAATTCTTAAAACTAAGAAAACAAATCTTGTAGTGCTTTCACTACTTATGCATAC